>NC_085089.1:5199778-5437278 GCF_963422355.1 Corticium candelabrum | reverse complement strand
ACACACACACACACACACACACACACACACACACACACACACACACACACACACACACACACACACACACACACACACACACACACACACACACACACACACACACACACACACACACACACACACACACACACACACACACACACACACACACACACACACACACACACACACACACACACACACACACACACACACACACACACACACACACACACACACACACACACACACACACACACACACACACACACACACACACACACACACACACACACACACACACACACACACACACACACACACACACACACACACACACACACACACACACACACACACACACACACACACACACACACACACACACACACACACACACACACACACACACACACACACACACACACACACACACACACACACACACACACACACACACACACACACACACACACACACACACACACACACACACACACACACACACACACACACACACACACACACACACACACACACACACACACACACACACACACACACACACACACACACACACACACACACACACACACACACACACACACACACACACACACACACACACACACACACACACACACACACACACACACACACACACACACACACACACACACACACACACACACACACACACACACACACACACACACACACACACACACACACACACACACACACACACACACACACACACACACACACACACACACACACACACACACACACACACACACACACACACACACACACACACACACACACACACACACACACACACACACACACACACACACACACACACACACACACACACACACACACACACACACACACACACACACACACACACACACACACACACACACACACACACACACACACACACACACACACACACACACACACACACACACACACACACACACACACACACACACACACACACACACACACACACACACACACACACACACACACACACACACACACACACACACACACACACACACACACACACACACACACACACACACACACACACACACACACACACACACACACACACACACACACACACACACACACACACACACACACACACACACACACACACACACACACACACACACACACACACACACCACACCACACCACACACACACACACGAACACACACACACACACACACACACACACACACACACACACACACACACACACGCACACACACGCACACAACTGTGTAAGCACACCTGTGTACGAATTTGCCTCAATGCGGCATCTGCTTGAACAGCAGCAATGTCACCAACTGCAAGACCAATCTGATCAAAAGTATTCATCAGCTAGCTACCAGCCACAACCACGTACAAAGATTGTCAATACACATACCAATACATTGAGCACCACCACGGGCATCAGTAGTACAAAGATGATAAATAATGCATACGACAACTCAGGAAAAATAACCGGAGATGGATAGTCATCAACAAGAGCACACGCTGAAGTGCTTGTCAAGTTTGTGTCAACAGACGTAAAATGATTAACTTGGTTAATAAAGTCAAATCCGCTATGACGAATTATCAGTTGCTGTTGGCAAAATGTCACGTTGTAACTGCTCATTGTTTGTGGCGGTAAGACATTCTCATACTGCAAGTCCCCAAGAAACATGACAAGTACTCTCATTAGTGACAATTCTCCAATACCAAATGATGTCTAAAATTCATTTAGCACATAATTAGACAAATAATAGTACTTGATATTGTAAACAGATGTCGACATGCACAAACGCTCACAAAACCACGAAATTCAATCAACTTGCAAGTAATACCTTAGTATTCATCAGCATAAAGAAAGACAAACCAAATCCTAACACAAACAGTGACACCACCACAGCAACCTACAGAATCATATTGTACACCTCAAACCAATTACTTGACAATCATCAAATTTCAATACGATAGATGGTTACTTTTAACAAAGTCTTCATCATGGACATCATCATGACTATGTAAATACCCAGAGCAGGTATCCTAAACAATAGCATTCATTTCAACTGATGAAACCGTAAATTTAATCAACCAAATTAACTACAAAATGTATAACCTTCTTAAATTGAGCAGTAATACCATCCATGCAAGAAACACAGTTAAAGATCCAAGTTGCCACACGACTTTAGGGCAGGCTTCTTCAGGTACATTGTATAAATTGAGAATGAGTCCAAATGGATCCACAAAAACTAAAGTCAAGATGTACACCAACAGCTCACTGACATTGGACAGCTTGAAGTATTTCAATTTCTATGAAAAGCTTCAGTCATAAAATTTTCATTCTATTAAATTGCATATTCCATGCAACCTCATAAAACAAAGGAATGATTTCCTTCAATAATCCAAGGATAGTAACAACTACTGTAATCATTTGTGCTCCTAAACTGCCATAGCAAAATTGTTTCTGCATAACCCAAACAACTATCAATTTTACAAAGTACAAACACATGTACAACAACTGCAGATGCATGTAGACCTTTAAATGCAATGTAAGATGTGTGTTGTTGTCTGGCTTGCTGTCATGTAAAAGTTCCTGAAACAAGATGCAACAAGAATATCAAACATATCCTATAAGGCAATATAGTAAATAAATGAAGATGTTTGCTACTGTCTACTGTCACTGATTAGAAGACTATACCAGAAGACGTTGAAGTTGTTTTCCATTATTAAGTGGGTCATCAGTGTATGCTGGAAATTGAATAATTAAAACCATCAGTGCCAAAAGAAATAACAAATACATAGCCAGATTTGTGAAAGCCACGGCAGCTCCAAACTTTCTCCTATGCATACACAATGTAATCACAATAACATTGAATAATATTAATTAAAAGTTATATGTCTATATAAGGTACACGTACCACTTAGAGTTGAGAAATTCAACACACAGAGAATGAGCCATGCAAGCTGTTCGTCGAAACTTCAACATTGCCTGCAACACGTAATACATAATTTTCCATATAGCAAGATACGGTAGATGAAAGAATCCACCTCAAGTAAGTGTAATGAGGCCATTGCAGGAACTGGAGATTTCGTGTCTGTAACACCTTGCATGTACCGAAAGTCAAATATGAGCTATATGAAAATTGACTCTAGACAATAGACAATAACTAGGACACTCTAATATAGTTTATACTTTATTCTTAGGTTGGCTTTCTGATGCTACACAGTTGTCCATCATAATCTGCCAGTAAAGATACATGCATAAACCATAAACGTCATAGGTAAAGTCATAGGTAAAAAAAGACTGTAACATTATTGCAGCATTACCAATGCCACAGCAGGCATTTTCTCCACCATCAGTTCAAACTGAGTTTTTGTGTTGCTACCAAGAGGCTTCATATTTTCTCTCCATCTACATAATTACAAAATATAATTTTTAATTCTTAATTAATGCAAAGAGTACACACCGTGAAATATTAACAATAATAATACATGTACATGCATAATCAAAACTGACAACATTGTGTGTGTGTGTGCACACGCGCGCCATGCGTGTGTGTGTGTGTGTGTGTGTGTGTGTGTGTGTGTGTGTGTGTGTGTGCATGTGCATGTGTGTGTATTATTGACTTGGATAATAACTGTTTTGTCTGATCATTCAGAACATAGTCTGACGTAATTAGTCTTCAGCAAAGAAACAAACATGCAACGTATGTCTATTCCTACCGTTTATGCTTCACTATCATAGCTGCACAGTCTTCTTTTTCAAGTGCAAGAGCAACATCCAAACTATTCTGACCAAACTTGTTGTCAGAAAGACAAACGTTTTGATCCAAGAGATAAGCAGTCATAACTGGATGATTTTGTACAACAGCTAAATGAAGAGGTGTTGCCTGCAAATCAACACAGTATGTTTGTGAGCATGTACACCTAAAACGAATTACACTCACAACTAGGATAATACCTTTTCAACATCCGTTCTATTTAATTCTTCAGGATATGCAGACACCACCTCCTTCATACAATCAACTGATCCATTCCAGGCAGCATAATGCAACTGAGTACGACCATCATGATCTCTGTATAACACATGCAACATGTACATATGCAATTTATAAAGACATAATCATGCAAACCAGAACTATATATCCTCACTCTGTGATAGTTGCTCCATTCTTTAACAGGTTTGATACAACTTTGGCGTGGCCATAAAAACAAGCAAGATGTAGAGGAGTTCTCCCACTTTCATCAGTAGCATTAAGTATGCGGAGAGAATAAGAGCAAAGCTTAGCAACAATTTGCATATGACCTCGACTGCATAAATACAAACACAAAATTTATACACTTCCACTATGTGCTGTCTAAAGTAGTCAAATTGCAAGTAAAAGTAAATTTACCCTGCAGCAAGATGTAAAGGAGTTGAGCCATTCTGGTTAACAGCTGCAGCACTGGCTTTGTGTTGAATGAAAAATGTTACATCCTTCTCATTTAACACTCAAATCAGTCGATTTCTACTAGTTAACGATCAAACATGTTACCGATGCTCCACCATGATTGGCTGCATAGTGCAGTGGAGTTGAACCTTCATTGTCTTGATCATGAAGGAGCTTTTCAAATACGCCTCTAGGTTGGAGAATCTGCAAATCACAAGTTAAAATCATGAAAGTGATTTGCATGCAACTAATAACCAAAAGTTGGCAAACAAAGAAATGAACAACTGTTGTTGTTTCTGAGATAATGACACCATCAAATCACATATACATGTACAACAGCAAATGAGGAAAACATCAGGCCTTCTTGTATACGGACTCACATTCAATCGCAAAGTAAAACAGATGCAAGACTAACCCATTCCATATGCATGCTGTACATGCACAGTTAGTACGTCTAGCAGGCTATACATGCAGTACTACATTCAAACATACAGTAACAGTTTATAATCACAAATCATATCAATTGTTTCTGTATCTTCATTCATACTTGGCTACATCTCTGTTGTACATAGTTGCCATTGTCAATTTATATCTAAATCTAACTTATTTATTAACTAATAATTAAGCACTCAGCTGTCATCCTCGTACATTTCATATAACTGCTTATGGCATATAATATGTTCTAATATATGCAGCAACATTACATTAAAAAATGACTGTTTTCAAATTATTCCTTCAAGTTAAATATATATATATATATATATATATATATATATATATATATATATATATTAGGCCTAACAGCATATGTCCAAAATCATAAATTCAGTACACCGCGCAACCTTGTTTAATTCGTTTAAAAGATATAACTATTGTATAATGTTAATCACACAGATATCATGCATGTACTACAGATATCATATATAAAACATAACTCATACCTCAGCCAGAACTCTCAATGTTTTGGTGTGACCAACTGCTAAATGGACAACATTAGCACCATGCTGGTCGTTCTTTAGACAGTCTACTTTTAAGGAAAGAAGAAATCTGACTACATTGTGAGCTCCAAATGCAGCAGCTAGCAATAGAGGTGTAAGACCAGACACATTGCATTTGTCTGGCATGGCACCCTACAATTAAATATCAACATCATTGACATCAACCATGCAATCCTCATAAACATAACATTATAAATAACAAAACACTTGCTTTAGTAAGTAAAAATTTGACAGCTTGAACATGATCACACCTTGCAGCCCTAACAACAAAACCTTTGACAACCCTGTTAGATCAAGACAAAAGTGTCTGATCATACTCACTCGTGTAGAGGTGTAAACCCTTCTGAGTTAGCTAAGTCAAACAGCTGCTTGTCGACATTTGAAAATTGGCGAAGTACAGCCAGGTTGCCACAGCGACTAGCACTATGAATTACTGTACATCCATTAGAATCCTAAACCAATAATGGCAAAATAATTAATGTCAATACTAATACCAATACTAATATTAATAATATGTACATGTATAGCAGTACATATTATTTATATTATATTAGCTGTAACTATTTACATTGCTGCACAACAGTCTTATAGTACAAATATGCTGCAATATCTCAGTCTGACATTTTCCTGACAATTGCCTTTTGGAAGACATTAATTGACAAAGGTTTGACTGATTATATATTCGTTGTTTATTGAAGCAAAACCATAGCATCACAACAAACTCTATATACTGTTGTTCAGCACCTGTAACATGCATGTATAAAACATCATGCAGCCATGTTCGGCATGAAGCCTAAGCAGGATACCACATTAACTACATGCAGAAGGAATATCGAGATAGAGTCAGACAGTATACAACACCCAGACACTCAAGTAGACATTAAATTTCAAAGCTCATAACATGCACACAGAAAGCAACTTGTGCACTCAAGCCGATTGAGCTTCCTGTAGTACTTGCATGTGTATGTTATTTTGTCTGTAAAGTATTTAAGCTAAAGGCACACAATTATCATACCCTTGCAACTCTACTGATATTCTTGTACAGAAGATACACAACTGCTTCCGGACTGCCCGATTCAGCAGCCAAATGCAACAAACTGCTCTCATCTTCTCCTGAGATACTTTCCAAAAGATCCATACAATGTGAACCTATATATATATATATATATATATATATATATATATATATATATATATATATATAGACAACAAAACTGATTTCTACTATAATTTAAGTAAGCAATGTGCTTACCAGTGAATTTACCACAGTTATGCAAAAATACATCAACAATGGGCAATGATCCGGTCATGATGGCTAATCCCAAAGCAGTATTGTTCTCTTTGTCTCTGAACAATGGATCAGCACCATGTTGAAGCTACAGAATTCATAAAATTAATAAATTACAATCATTCAGAAAATGCAAAACATAAAAAGAACAATTTACAAACTAGTTCAAGCTAGTGCTGTATGACTTGCATGTAAGCAGCATATCATAACCATAACAAATCTTGCTCAAACAGCAAAGTCAGCAATAATTAATTTGATTAATTTTTGAACAGTAAATACACATAAAAGCCTACTCTGTATTTAATTAACATAATGATTATACATTAAAACAACCAAATTTTCTTGCTCTGTGTGTGTGTGTGTATGTGTGTGTGTGTGTGTGTGTGTGTGTGTGTGTGTGTGTGTGTGTGTGTGTGTGTGTGTGTGTGTGTGTGTGTGTGTGTGTGTGTGTGTGTGTGTGTGTGTTACCATGTAGCAGTTTGTGTGTCATATATAGCGTATAAAGCAACAAAATACCTCATGCACCAGCTACCACATTGAACATCATTAAAGTACAAAACCTCTTGTGGACTTGGAAAGCTAATACTATGCAATTTATGCTCTTCTGCTTTTTCATTTAATCTAAATTAATTTAAAGTGACCAGAGAATCAGTAAAGCTGAATTATTTCTGTGTTCACTAAAGTAATTCTATAACAATGGTCACTACCTTGTATTGCTTAAATTATTACAATCACTTATTACTGGCATGTAGAATTAATAAGCTACCAAGAGTGTATCTATTTATAGTAACTGACTGAAAATAATTACAAATGTAAACAAGGCAATTACATGGAAGTTATCAGAAGGGAAGCTACCTAAATGGATTAAAAATCATCAATCTTATAATCAATGATACTGCAGGGCATGCAAGCATAGATAGTAGGAATAAAATGCTCTTAGATAAACTGCGCATGACCAAGCAAATAAACAGTCACATCTAGAAATTAGAGTTAGAATGGCCTGCATGCTCACCAGTAAATTTGCTATATCAGGCTTGTCATCAAGAGCTGCCAAGTGCAAAGGCGTTCTGTCATTAGGACCACTCTGGTTGACATCCTGTGGTATTGATAGAACAGCCTACTCAGAGAGAGTAGAATGGTGACATGTCACAGAGCTCTAGAATTATAATAACGCAGTTGTCACCTTTACTAACTCTATTTTCCCTGTATTGACAGCCAAGTGAAGAGGCGTTCTTTTGTGATTGTCTTTTAGGAAAGGATCAATAATAACCTTGCCTGACCTTGAACCCCGACACAGTAACTCAACTATTGCGTCCTGCTCGTTTTCCACAGCACAATGAAGAGGAGTTTGCTCCTTATCATTTCTTTCATTTACATCATCTGTACATGCATGGTTCATTATTAAATCTCTAGATCACAGTGATTAGTATACACATACAAACAGACTACAATCAGACCAGTAGATGACTTGGCTAGGCGTCTAGCAAATTCATCAACACGTCCACTAGAGGCTAACTCATGGAGACTCATTCTGGCCTATGATGTAGCACAAGACAAGGCGGACAGCGTTGCTGCTTGAGTAAGGACGCTTTCTCTAGGTTCGAAAGTGAGCCTATATTAACATGTCAGCGCGACAAGCAGTCTTCTCACTTGTCTTACCGCACTATAACAGATGTAAAGAGTACGCTAGACTTGCGGCTGCCACAGTGAAAAAACTTGCAAGCTGTCCATCTACCGCTTGGATCAACCCTGATTACTGAACTGGCAAAACTGCGTAGGACTACTCACATATCTGGTTATGGGAGGCAGATAGTTATCATTATGTTTACTTATAGAATACGTCAGATGTCAGGAATATGTTAATAACCATACCTAATGATGAAGTGGCTACTTGCTATCTGTCCTGTAGTCTATTGATGTAAAGTATACCGCGTGGCGGTTCTTAGCTAATTAGCTACTAGTGTACCGTACCTGTCCTAGGAAGAACAACCATTTTAGTGGTAAAACCCGATAGGTGGGTCGATTTTCAATTTCTTAACACGCTTTAACCCTGTTTAATTAACCCTACTCGGAGCCAGGGTTAGCGTAAAACCCTCGTTTAGCCTCAAGCGTTTAACTTGGGTTTACTAAATCGCGTTCACACGACTGAGGTATTTGAAGTCTAACCCAAAGTAACCCGATCTAACTCGAGTTAACCCTGTGTGTGATAGCGCCCGATGTCGGTGGCGTTCTCCTTAGTTTGCAACAATGTTCGCAAGAAGACGTTGACAGATGTAAAGCGACGATCCGAAAGTCCCACGATTTGGCAAAATGTTGGAACATGTACTACGTGTCTGTTTTCTTGCTGTACTGCACTGCTGCACGGCGCTGCTTCTGAATGCCACATACTCCTTAATTAGCTATCAACAAAGCCACCTGTAGACAAGCTCTTCTCCGATTCTGGACACTGTCTGCCAACGTCATCCAATTAGATAATTATAGATGTCGGTAGCTAGCTGTCCAGTGCGGTCTCCCACGTTATTTGCCGCACGCGTACGTCAGCTAATTCGCCCACGTGGCAGTGGATGTCCAGTGCGGTCTCCCACGTTATTTGCCGCACGCGTACGTCAGCTAATTCGCTCACGTGGCAGTGGAAGTCACACGCACGCGACACAAGTCATGCAAGTGTGCACGTGGAAAAGACGGTGCGCGCGCTCAAATCGTCCCACAAACTTAGCATGCAGCATGCACACAGCAATCAGCTCGTATCTATCTCTTATTTAGAGGACATCGATCAAGTTGTCTTGACTTTGAAATTGGTTTGCGCTTTCAAATCAAATGACTATTCTAGTGTAATCACGCTGCAGAGCAATGAATCTACTAAAGAAAAGAATTGCTTAGATATGCGTAGTTTGGAAAATTACTGATATATAAGTGGTATTGCTTTGTTGGCTGATGAAAGAGAACCTGTTTGTTTGTAATGCCCACTATTACATCTAGCTATAAATAGATAGACAAACAAAAAGAGATTTAAACTAGTTGTATGGTATCCGTAGGCGCCTCGCGTTGGTGAGTAACACGTCCAACGGAGTTTTCTGACTGTCTACTGAAACACCGCGTCTTACCTAGACAATACCTATTTGTTGAAACCCTGTCATGGAAGTAAACATGCAAATTTCGTAGTAGTTTAGATTACGTGTATAGGCCTGGTATAAGTAGTCGTCGTTTCGCGATCGTGATCAAGACAATTGAAATGTACAGTATAATGCTCTCAGTAACGTTGTAACGATCGACAGTGGTATGGTATTTACTGACATAGAAATCGATATCCGCAAACATGACTATCAACAGTGTTAGATGTAGCGCAGTGTAGTCAAGGATTGATTGTAGTATGGGACGTGTGAATAGTTGACTGTAGGTGGCATTCAGCTAATAAAGGTGTTTCTTGGTTGGCAAGACACAATCCCTAGCTACAATACAAAGGATGGAGCGACGGAACGTTATGAGGCTTTTTCTTCGCCGTTTGGTCACTTGCACGAATCGTTCCTATACTGATCTGTAGTCGGACACAGAAACGATTTTTTGAAGTAGGTCTTTTAATGAAACGTGGTCGTGGAGAGGAGAAATTTGAGGTTCGTGTGTGTGTGTGTGTGTGTGTGTGTGTGTGTGTGTGTGTGTGTGTGTGTGTGTGTGTGTGTGTGTGTGTGTACCGAGAGCTGGATGGATTGCCATATAGGACCATGCCCTTTTCTGTTATGCGACCCGGATTAGGAAATTGGTTTTTTGAAGCATGCATCAGAACGGTACTGAAGCTGCAGACATTATACATGCATGAATTAATATTACAGCAATGCACTCTGCCAACATTTTGATTAAGACTCTTTTGTGGATTGTAAACAGAGAAAAGTCGATGTCAAGTTGAAACTTATTGCATGGGCATATATAAGGATCTGAAGAAAGGAGTTACCTAATTAATTAGTTTTTCAATTTGTTGTCTAGTGTACTTTCTTTTATCTATCTACCCTACTGTAGTCTAGTTTGTTTCTCTAATGTGTATACTCCTAGAGGGAACTGTACAGCTTGTGCAACAGAAAATATACATTGTACATAAAGTTGAGTAATCCCTACACACGCACGCACGCACGCGCATACACACACACACACACACACACACACACACACACACACACACACACACACACACACACACACACACACACTTGTGCCTTGCCTTGTCACTCTGTCTTCTGACACACACTTGCGCCTTCCCTTGTCACTTTGTCTTCTGAAAGTCCTGGAGCATACCTCACACACCATGTACATCCCTGGCTGCCACTGAAGCACATACCACCTGACTTTCTCTGTAACTTTCTAAACCATCACAATACAATGTTCTCCACCTTGCTCTCAACCTCACAGCCACATCACACCACTCTTCCTCTAACATTTCAATGTCCTTAAGATTTCTTCTTATCACATCTCTCCACGACTTCTTCCGACTACACCTGGGGCGAGATCAAAACAGCCAACCGAATAAGATTGATTTCAGCTATCATCTGGCATTCTTGCGAAAAGTCTCAACCACTGTCACCTTGTCTCTTTCACCTTCTCAACCGCAGTCTCCTCATCTCTTCACATCCTTCTCATTTCGGCCATTGTGATGTGCTCAGATCACTGCTGCCTGTTGGAAATGCCCAAGATACTTCTAATGCATCTATGGTGAAAGATGATCAACTTCTTCTCTTGCTTCTATACTATAGACTATCAACATTTTGCTCCATAAAGCAGCACAGACATAACACACACATTATAGACCTTCCTCTTTTGTTGTTAGCCTATAGTGTTTGTCAAGAAAAACAATCTTCCTCAGAGCCCCAAAATCCCTTAATTAACACTTGGGCAACTCTCTAGCTACTACATCCACAGCCATTTGTCCCGAAGTGGCAATGAGTGACCAGATGGAAACTCATCTACCATCGCAATGTCTCCTCCTTAGGCTCACAATGACATTCCTCAACCAGCTAGTCTTCCTGTTACCATGTACTTGGTCTTAGAGATGCTAACAGTCAGCCCGTAGTCAATGTTGGTTTGTTGGCATTCCACTGCTGCCCTCTCTGCACCTGATCTTGATGATGAAAGAAGAGCTGAATCATCAGTAAACTGGCACTATGTTAGCTTCCTCTCACATGCGTTCCTGCTATACTTCCTAAACAGCTACTGGTCATACTTGTACTTGATGGTAATCTTTCAGTGTCCTCTACCCTAACCAACCATTTCCCTACAGCCAGAGATGTGTACAAATTAAACAACACCGGAGCACAGCATCCTTGTCTCAGACCATTCTGAACCTCAATCTCCTCCAGCATTGTTCCATCCAAACAAATTCTTGCCTTCATGTCCTATGGAAAGACTTTATCAGCAAGATTGTCTCTTCAGGTACCCAAGATTGTGTCTCTCTTAGGGCTGAGTCATATGCCTTCTTCAAATCGATGAAAGTGAAGAAGGCCTTGAACTCATGTTCCCATAGCTTTCCACTAATTGAAGAATAGTAAAGATCATCATCTGCACAACTTCTCACACAAATGACTTTCTCTATGTGCCCCTTTCGATGTCTCACCCTAAGACAGTTGCAAAGCCTCCACAGAAAAACAGCCTAGGCAAAAATAGAGTGATGCCAGAATTCGCCACCCTTTACTCAAATCTAGTAACTCCGAGACTGTAGTCAGCTTTAGCCAGCATTCAAACACACACACACACACACACACACACACACACACACACACACACACACACACACACACACACACACACACACACACACACACACACACACACACACACACACACACACACACACACACATGGACAAATGTTAAGCCCTCCACGTCTTTCAACGTCGACCTTGAGGTCAGTTGCGGAGATAGCTCCCCCTGCCTCTAGAGACAGGGCCTCCGTGCGCTACGTGGAGTCTTGGAGCCAGCGCTACAATCCACCTGGAGCTTGGCCAGAGTCATCCAGGAGCACTAACAATGACGCAGCTCTGGGACTGGACACCAAGGCCCACAAGTACCTGTCTGCTGCATGATGTTGCTGCCAAGCCAGCGGTCTTGTCCACCCCAGTCAATGACCAGGTACTCATTTATACTCCTGAATCGAGAGAAGCAAGTGTGGGTGAGTTTCTTGCTCAAGGAAACTGCGACAGTGTCGCCTCCACCAGGATCGAACCTTCAACCCTCATCACGGAATACAAGATCCCGGATGTCATCACAAATGCTCTACCATCTGCTCCACCGTGACACATACACACACACACACACACACACACACACACACACACACACACACACACACACGCACGCATGCACGCACGCACGCACGCACGCACGCACACACGCACGCACGCACGCACGCACGCACGCACGCACGCACACACACACACACACACACACACACACACACACACACACACACACACAACACACAGGCAGGCATACACAATGCAAATAATGTTACCCCAAGCAGTGCATGCATACAAACATGTTCTAGTGAATTTTAGACCTTAACATAAACTGTTTGTGAAAGAAGTAAGTATGACTGACACTCTTAGTCAATTATAATAAATAACACGATTCATTACATAAAATCAACAAGTAAACAAAAAATAACTCTACACATAAACATGGCACTCGATCTCTATCTATCTATGTACGTTGCAGTTCATAAAGCAACAATCTAGGTTATAATTATCAGCTATATTTGCTAAAAGTAATCAATAAATAAAGACAAACAAATGACTTGAAGATCTATACTGATACTGCTAAACGTGATAATTCATTTTGCAAACATGTGTAATCAAGAATCAATAATTTGAAGCAAATATGAGTAAATTAGAATACTTAGTGATACATCACACCTCTTCATCTCCAGGATCTTCTTCAATTGCTGCCGTGAATGCACCTAGTTGATGTTGTTATGGGGTGAGTCTGTTGCTGTTCCTGCTCATTACCAGGATCAGTACTGCTGGTGCTGCTGTTTTGTGAGCTAGAAGTAGGCTGAGATAACGTCTCATCAGGTTGCTGACACTCATGGTTTCTTGAGACAAACTGCTATCAATTTTATTACAACATTTTGCTGATCCGAGTTCTTCTGGATGCTAGAAAGCCTGCATAAATGTAAGCAAAGTTCAATGCTGTGTATATAAAGTATGTATTTAATTATTACGTGGACTAATACAGTTTAGAGTAAGTTGCTCTGCATGTAGATAAAAGATTTTATATTAAAGCATGCCTGTGTGTTGAACTCAATGCAGTAGTCTCTGTCTCTGAGTAAGTTCCCCACATGAAGCAACTAATCCACAGACATACATACACAGACACAGACAGACAGACAGACAGCTAGACAGACAGACAAACACACGCATGCACACATGCACACACACATGCACATACACACGCACGCACACACACACACACACACACACACACACACACACACACACACACACACACACACACACACACACACATTGTACTAAAATGGTCAACCACATGCACATTGAAATTACAACTGACCATTCATCCAATTGACGATGCCTAGATGTTATTTCTGTCAGCTGTTCAGCAGTCTTTGACACCTCACTCGTGTTTGACTTACCAGCAGCATTGATAATATGCCATGTTATGGCAAAACTACAATAAATTACCAAAATTTCCAACAAAATTCAACTTCACAACAACAATACAAGTTTACAACTGTCTGCCAATAAACATACATACAACATGACATCAACAAAAATCCTGTAGAGTACCCTTTACTAACTCTCTGATGTGCATAATACAAACACTACAATTTTTTCAAACAACAGAGCACTAAACTTACAAAAACCGTTTTCCCTAAAATCACAAAAATAATCTTACTGCCATGAACATTAAAAGTTTTCTAGTGATGACACTCCTTTGCATCATGTTTTTAGTAGTGGTAAACTGCAGCAAAGACAGACATCATCGTCAACGCTGCATGCATAATGACAGTGCCAAACGCATCGTTCTCTATAGCACAACAATGACCAAAAAACTAATAATTGCATTATATGTATAGATTAGAGACAAGAGCTGAGATAAAACTGACGAACACGTTTGCAGTCATATTAATACAACCTATCCAAGCAAACGACACATTGTAGTCAAAAAAATAATGTGCCATTTTAAAAAGTGACAAAAGAAAAGATTCAAAGTATGCCAACTAAGAAATGATAAAGAAACTATCTTGAGAGCTAGTAAATTAATATACTACTTTCATACAATGGCTGATCCAATTCAGTCAGTAATAGACCAGTCAAACAGCAAGAATGTTAACAATTTCGTTAACATGAATGATTCATTTAAAACTTAAAACAATTGGCTTGAGTCTGCAACTTTAAAGTGCACGTTCCCAATTCATCACGCACGCGCAGGCACACCTACACATACTTAAACATGCCATGCTTTCATGTTGTGTCATAACGAAGCAGAACAAGGGAACATCCTAGGGTGCACTGTTGAACGACAAAGCGCTTTCTCGATCGTTTTCTAGTTACATGTGACCCGGAAATGGGCGGCGTACAGCATCACGTGATGGCATCTGAAACTCGAAGCATGAAATAAGCCATGGAGACACGCTGGACACTGCCGGCAACGCAGATCGCGCATGGTAGTCACAAGAGCTTGCTAGAACTGAGGACTAGCCTATACCCGTAGCAACAGATGATGCCCCGGTAGCAGTGTTTCTTCTACAGAAATTCAACAACTGCAAGTCAGATGTATGCGTTGGTACACTGATAAGCTAGTCTACAACTTCATACATGGTAGATGTTTGTCCGGATGCCATCGCAAAAATGCTCCACTCATTTTTGAGTCACGTGCAACAAGAAGAAATTGCTTTGTCGTTCACCAGCATGTTATCTTAAACTGGTAAATGGATAAATGTGTGCCTAAAGGCATGATTTCAAGTTTGCGTAGGTGTATCTGCGCGTGTGCGGTGAATCATGAGCAGGCACCTTTAAACAATGAGCGCATTTCCAAATATAAAAGCCGCGTAACATGCAATTATATTGCAAGTTTAATTACTTAATTCCTGGCCATAACTGCATGCAGGAGCACATAAAGAGAGAAGTTGGGGCAGCGTCTGTCCAAGCATGGGTGGAGTGATATCGTTGTGATGATAGGAGGCAGAGCCACTATCCTATAATATGGTAACTTAAGTTACTGCTAGAACAACAGCTCTGATGTTTTCGCTGCAAGACATGTTTGCAAAACGAGACATAGACGTTGACAGTGACGTTCACATCAGTACAGCACGCTAGTACTACTCAGCTAGACAGGAAGTGATAAATCTCATGTCCTTTCAAAAGCTGCCCTTGGTGAAGAAACCCACTTTCTTCTTGTTGTCAGGTCATTGTTCGAGCATTGATCAGCTTTCTCGCAGCTTCCTCCAACTGCCGTCTTCTCGACCTGACGCTAACTCAAACTCACCATCTAAGGCACAGCATAAACAACAGCTCCACCTCTTACCATCACAACGATATCACCCCACCCATGCGTAGATGGACTTGTCTCTATCTATGCTCCTACTGCATGTTATTTCTACTTAGTTACTTTCAAGCTATTAGTACTAAGTAATGATGTCCGTTGCTGCATGCAAGTGTACACATAAGTGCCATACTGCCACTAATTCTTTACAAGTAACAATGTTTCGATACCCTTCACTTTGAAATGTTTAGCGTTTAACAAGAAAACAATTTTCATAAATTTGAAAAATCCACTTTTATCCAGGCATGTTTACATTGCACTCATTAAACGTCATATCTCAACTATATGGAAGAATTCTGATCATCACTGGCCACAACAAAGTCACTAGAAATGATCCACAGAGTAGAGACGTTAGCAGTGGTTAGAGTGCGTATGTGTACTTTTAGTGATAAAAATGCAGCAAACTGGTTTGTTACTATCTTGGAGTGCGCACTGTTAGAGAAAACAGTAAAAAGTACATAAAGCAAAGAATTCCTCAAAAAAGAAGTGCTCCAGAATAAAATAAAAATTGGCAAAGTTGAAATAATTAGTGTTTGAAAAGAATAGTGTAGGTATGGCATCAAGTACCTTATAACTGGTTAATTCTGCAGTCTTAAATTACTGCGATTTAAGAATCTAAACAGAAGTTTTAATTACTAAAAATTAAATTTCTGCGTTTAAACCAGGAATACAGTTACACACATGTACATGTGTCTGCACAGTGACTGCATGGGACTCCGAGGATAAGCCTAAATATCTGCAAATTCTACTTTTGTGCTCCGTGATATCTTCGCAGAATTCACAGAAATATATCATGATTGCAGAAATAACCAGTTACACGGTGTGATCTCATCTACTAATTCATCTGTCAGAGGTTAGAGTTCATACCCAGCGACGCAGTGTTCTATCATCTTCAACATGAACACTCTTGAAAGCGACTGCAAATGCATGACGGAACAACATGTTCTAATTGAATCAACAATTTCATCTAAATCACATGATACACACAGATTACACCAGCATTATTCCAGCCTTGGATCATGCATTATAGTGCACCATTAGCAATACACAAATAGACATCTACACATTGCAACTACATTGTAAACACACCTGCATACGAATTTGTCTCAGTGCAGCACCTGCTCGAACAGCAGCTATGTCACCAACTGCAAGGCCATTCTAATCAAGAGATCATTAGCTATTGCAGCCATCTACGAGAACTGTCAGTATACATACTAATACATTGAACACCACCATTGGTATTAACAGTACAAAGATAATAAATAATGTATACCGACAACTCAGGAAAATCAATTGGAGATGGATGGTCATCAAGAGCACATGTTGAATTGCTTTCTAATGCGTCGACATTCACAGAAAGATTAAATACGTTGATAAAGTCAAATCCTTTATGATGAATTTGTCAGCTGTCATTGAAGGCATACTAAGTTGTACATGGTCTTTCTTGGAGGTGGCAAAATATTCTCATATTGCATATCACCATGAAGCATCACTATTACTCTCACTAGTGACAATTCTCCAGACTCTTACTTTACATCTTACTTAACTACGTAAGAATTACGTGGCCGCCTCATGATGGAGGAGTTTGCGATTAGCAGCTCTAAACGTTCGACGACAATATTTGTAAAAGCCACAGACGCACCAAATCTTTTCCTAAACAATGTGATCATAATAGACTGATTAGAACGCTTTAGATTGCCAAGCACATCCATTTAGTGTAACCATCAGTTGCCCACAAAGTGATCGATCGAACCATACCAGGTATGTGCAGAGCCCACTAAACTTAATAATAATTAAAGGTTAGTCAGGCGGCTCTGCACTGTTAGTCTCTTAGTCTATGTACATACGGCTCTCAGTGTCTGGTGTTAGGTTGTTGGTTGGGCACTGGTGCAAGGACTGA
This sequence comes from Corticium candelabrum, assembly GCF_963422355.1. Lineage (NCBI taxonomy): Eukaryota > Metazoa > Porifera > Homoscleromorpha > Homosclerophorida > Plakinidae > Corticium > Corticium candelabrum. Next base: position 5,419,082 of record NC_085089.1, on the reverse strand, counting down.
GAATGGATTAATTAGTGACAAATTTCAGTTTGCTCTTTAGCGGTTGGAGATGTCCAATGCACCATGGGACAGACCCTGGATCCGCTCCTGACTGACTAGTAGTCACCGTTAAGTTTTGACTGCCTCGAGGTCTGGGTCTAGCTAAAAGACCAAATTCGCTTGTGGGCGTTCCTTTAACGCACGCTAGATTTCTACATCGCGGTCGCTACGTACTCACCGTAAACCGCGGGATAACGCGGAATAAACTCCCAAACATCATTCTTTAGCAACTCGTCTTGTCTCACACAAACAATAGAGAAAAGGTCGCGGAACCACGGAAAGACGGAACATTTGAATTCTAGTAACCATGTGAAGTCCACATCTAGACATCAATTCACAAAAGCAGTCATCGTTTATAGTACATCCAGACATGCTAACAGCACAGAAACAAAGCAAACAAGCTCTATAACGATCCGCCTTCGTCATTCCCCGGATTGTTAATTTTCTCTCAAAGTGACAATCCGGGAACGGCGGGGGAGTGACCAAATTCGTCTATGGGCGTGCCCTTAACGCACGCTAGATTTCTATCTCCTCTAGATTGGTGTATTGATTGACTCATCCGAAACTAGCAAATATATATAAATTTGCATAGACATTTCCAGTAGTATGGTAAAGTAAAGGACATATCACTAACAACTTTGTCCAGTCATGTCCGGCCGATATTCATTAGCTACCCTGACATTTTGTCCGGCCATATGAAAATTCTTATTTATCGCTGCAACTGGTAAGCATATTACTTTTGTCTATTTAGGTGGACGCATTTGTCAGGACACTGGCTAGAATGACGGGAATTCAATTGATCTCGGAACAGAGTTTAGCCATCAAATACGATTGTGTACAAGTTGGCAATGGAACAGGGATGGCCATTGAGCAGGTCTGTATGGCAATGCATGATCGAGCTTGTATTTATACAGCACACATGTACATTCATGCATACACAGACATGCAAGCACTATTCTCGAACACCACACAGGTATTGAGTAAAACGTAACCTATTTCCTTCGACCTGAGGAAAGATGACGAGTTAGTTTGCGCGACCCGAACTCTGCTTCAACAACGAGATTGCAAAATCGCTCCGTACGTTTTCCCTAGTTGTAACGGTGACTACGCTCTGATACAGGCCCGTAGGCTGGGAGGGATTCGGGGAGGGAGGGGGGGTTTCGGACAAACCGCTCGCTCAGCCGTGAAGGTCCACTTTCGATCCAATGTATTATATACTGACGCGTATAGTACGCAAAACGCGCCTCTAATTAAATTTGTATGCACTCCTACTAGGTCACATTCTCTCTAGTGTTTTCATGCAATCCCTACATTTCTCGTCATTTCTATATAATACGTTTCCAATTGTAGTGTCTACATATCTAGAGAAAAGTGCTACATGCATGAACGCAGCCGTATGATTGTTTGTTCCCTATGTGGTCGTAAACCTTTTCACTCCTAGAGCACGTGACCTTTTCTACTTCGAAAAGCAACTAGTGCCCTTGCATGACGGTGTCTGGTTTCTTGTACTTTGCTTTGTGCTGGCGTTCGTCTGTAGGTCGTAACTTCACAAAATATTTGTTCCTCATGCGCTCGCAAACCGCTGCAATTTTGCGCTCCACCTTTAGGTAGCACGCAGCCTTTTCTCACTTTGAAATATGGTGTCGTTCGCGGTAGTCTGCAGGTCCACTGAATCTATGCGTTCGTCTGTAGTTCGCAAAGTTGACATTGCAGCAGGAAAGAGACGACGAAGCTGCTGGCCGGCTTGAAGCACATGCAGTACATGTGTCCGTCGACGGATCGCGAAAGCTTCTTCTAGACCGGGTCACTTATACATGGTTACATATTATCCGGTATTTTGTGTTTTCTCCGCTCAATAAGCGAATTGTATGATGCCCCAATTATATATATATATATATATATATATATATATATATATATATATTAGCTGATTAGCCCATTCTTCGCTTGGGCAATTTATGTTAATTAACACAAATTCCCGCGTATATATATAATTCGAAGGGCTAAAAAGTAACATGCATGTGACGTCATTGGTTCATTTTGGTGTATTACGCACCGCCCACTTCTGAAGCCAGGCTACGGCCCTGTGATATCCACCTTTGCCTGTAGTTCAGCCCGATCTTCCAACTTGATTGCGTAGACTAGGCAAAAAAGTTTGCGGGGCGTAGCGCTAAACGACGAAGTTTACGTCTAGAGGCTCCTTTGCTGTAATGCTTGACTATTATTTGACAAGTTGGAGAACCACGTACTAAACTGAATTGGCAAGATAGAAATAGAGTATCAGTTATCTTCAGGTATACTGCTGTTTTGTGGCTTTGTTTATGCTGCAAATGGAATAAGACCAGTGTGTGTGTGTGTGTGTGTGTGTGTGTGTGTGTGTGTGTGTGTGTGTGTGTGTGTGTGTGTGTGTGTGTGTGTGTGTGTGTGTGTGTTCACGTGCATGTGTGCCCGCCGAATATATCATCAAAAAGTGATTAGAATGCACATAGTGTAGACGGTAGACTAGGTGCTGAGTTATTTTTATACAGCAGTCAATGTTTATGGTTGCTTTACTTAGACTTCATCAATGTGTGGTGATTACCAGTTCTTACTATGACCTCTCTGGTTTACATCCTGTGGTATCGATAGAACAGCCTATAGTGAAAGTCAGAAAGTAGACATGCACGTTCTAGATCAAATTCAATATTTCCATATATGTATACGACACGTACTTTAACTAAGTTTACTTTGCCCTTGCTGACAGCCAAATAAAGAGATGTTCTCTTGCGGGAGTCTTTTAGATTCGGATTAATATTGATTTGGCTTGACTTTGAGGCCTCACACAGTAACTCAACTATTGCGTCGTGCTTGTTTTCCAAAGCGCAATAAAGAGGAGTTTGCTCGTTATCGTTTCTTTCGTTTACATCATCTGTAGACGTGCACTGGTTAGACAAACATATAGCGTTTTTACTACAAAAATATGCAAGTTGCAACCTGTGCTAGAGTTGGCCAGTTGTGTCGCCAGTCTGCTAACACTTCCCTCAGTTGCTAACTTGTGAAGACTCTCTCTTGCTTTGTCTTAACGTTTTTCTTTTGCTACGCAGAAAGCGTTTTCACTGCAAAAAGGCGTACTTACACTAGACTAACATTTCTAATAAAATGTGTCTCCTGGCCGGCCTTACTCTTGGAGACGAAAACGACGATGTTGCAGAAACCAATGTAGAAGAATCGCCTTCCATTCGCGAAATACCACCGGTCAGTCAAAACCTTTGTCAACAGCTGCTGGAAGTGAACTGTGTACACTTGCATAGAATGTGACCGTCGCAAATGTACATGTATGTCTGATCATAGATGTAGACTATAATTTTGGATATACATGAAATATATCATCGAATAAAAACATTTAACTTTGAAGTCAAAGCAATTGTCCTAATAATAATAATAATAATAATAATAATAATAATAATAATAAGTCACCGCCGTGGCTTAGTGGTTAGCGACAATGGCTACCACTCCATGGTTTGGGGGTTCAAACCCCAGTGACGACAGTAAATTGTGAAACTTGTCTGTCTTTCTTTCTCATGTTTCTCTAGCTTTATCCATGAGACTATGACTCGTTTCAGTCGTTGGGGAGTTTCTGTGGTCTGGCGAACGGTCCGTTGACGATGACGTCCAGTGCTTTCCTGGTGGTCGTTGATATCCACTAGGCGTGCTGTATCGAGTAAGCGGTCACCGTAATGCCTGCAATCTATATCGAATTGGCTAGTCATTCAATGGACTACACGGAAACATGTACCCCGCTGGGCTCACCTGCCGGGTTGGTGGGCGCCCAGATGGGGGTAAAGACCCCACTTGCCCATTATGGAGGGGCATAACGACACAATAATAGTAATGATCTACTCGGATCCTTCGTAAAGTCGTGTCTTCTTTCTAGACAGCCGTGATGGTCTAAGTACTTCTGAAGCAGGGCTTGCTTTCGGTACTTGTAATAGACTTTACAAACCAGACTGATCTGGTTGAGCACGACATAATAATATCGAATTGGCTAGTCATTGATCGCCGTATGAACTGCATGGAAACATGCACCCTGCTGGGCTCACCTGCCGGGTTGGTGGGCGCCCAGATGGCGGTAAAGACCCCACTTGCCCATATGGAGAGGCATAACGACACATAATAATAATTCATGCAGATGATACGGGAGTGTGACTCCGGAAAATCTTCACACTCGATCAAGCGCATGGCTTGTCGCTCTACTGCAGAGCTGCAGAGGAGTCTTGCTTCGGACGACAAGTCGCAGAGCTTACACAGGAATGCATCCATCTCGGTTGAAGGTGGCTTCGAGCAAGTGCCTGAAACAGATGAGAGACATTACTGTACGTGTTGCAGTTCTCTTCGTGTGCGTTCCTGGAGCAGGAAGCCTATGCACGGGCAGTATCGCCGTCTCACTGAGCAACCGTCTGTGGACATGAAAAAGACCTACGGCTGGCTAAAGACAGCGACTCTTGCTGCTGCAACTGAGGGACTGGTTGTTGCTGCTCAAGAGCAAGCTCTTCGGACTCGGTACTATGAGCGCAAGATTCTACATCGTGATGTCAGTCCTACTTGCCGCATGTGCAGTGTAGACCTGGAAACAGTCGACCACATTGTGGCAGGTTGTAGTTCTTTGGCACCGGTGGACTACACTGATCGACACAATCAGGTGGCCTCCATCATTCACTGGGATGTTTGTCGCCATTTTGGAGTTCCAGTGGAGAGCAGATGGTACCGGCATCATCCTGATAGGCTTGTAGAGACAGATGACATTACTATGATGTGGGATACCACCATTCCCACTGCCAGGAAGATCAAAGCCGATCGTCCAGACATCTGCCTCAGAAATAGGAAGACAAACACTTGTCTTCTTATTGATATCAGCTGTCCTGCTGATGGCAACATTGGCAAGAAACATGCTGAGAAGTTGGCGAAGTACAGCGACTTGCGAGTGGAGTTAGGCCGCATGTGGCATTGTCGAACACTGGTGGTTCCGGTGGTCTTGGGAGCTTTGGGCACAGTGCACGCAGGTATTTCACGGTGGCTGGACATTATTCCAGGTCATCACAACCTGCAGCACTTACAGAAAACAGTGCTTCTGGGATCTACTCGGATCCTTGGTAAAGTCATGTCTTCTTTCTAGACAGCCGTGATGGTCTAGGTACTTCTGAAGCAGGGTTTGATTCCGGTACTTGTGATAGACTTTACAAACCAAACTGATCTGGCTTTGCACGACAAAGTTTACTAGAATACGCCAACCCACGCTTCCGTCTGTCTTGATGTCTGTAACGCGCCGATCGGCACGACGCCGGTCTCAGATTGTCGCAAAACGCGGCGGAAGGGTCGAGATCGGCCGTCGGAGACGAACGGTCGAGTCGGATTTTGCCCGGACTGCCTCCGACGGCCAGAAACGAGACATTCGCAGCCTGAAATGAGATGCGCCGGAGTTTGTTTCTTCAATTAATTAACCGAGTATGCGGGCGTGACGTGTGCTCGATCGCCAGCCACGTTACATGTATGCCATCCTCTGGTCTAGGGTAGAGTGCAAGATGCGCCCGCTGCAGTCAGAGTTTGTATTGTACGTTCTAACGTGTCTTGTACGTTCTAACGCGCGCTGAACCTGAGTAGATTAAAACTTGCCAAATAAGTGTATGTGCGCGCGCGCGTGCGCGTGTGTAGATTTTGTCTAGAGTAACACGCGGACCAACACCGGACCCGTCCTACAGTGAGATTGTGAGATGGGGGCTACTCTACGTGCCAAATAATAGACGACTGGCGAAAGCTAATTTTTACGTTTTCTTCGCTTAGATGTAGCTACTATCTAGGTGTTGGCGCAATTCCTACACCCCATAGGGCGGGTGAGGGCTAAAATTTTTAGTAATAATAATAATAACAATAATAATAATAATAATAGGGGAGTTTCTGTGGTCTGGCGAACGGTCCGTTGTCGATGACGTTCAGTGCTTTCCTGGTGGTCGTTGATATCCACTAGGCGTGCTGTCCACGAGTTCGCGGTCACCGTAATGCCTGCAATCTATATCGAATTGGCTAGTCATTGATCGTCGTATGGACTACACAGAAGCATGTACCCCGCTGGGCTCACTTGCCGGGTTGGTGGGCGCCCAGATGGGGTAAAGACCCCACTTGCCCATTATGGAGGGGCATAGCGACACATAAGTCACAGCCGTGGCGTAGTGGTTAGCGACAATGGCTGCCACTCCATTGCTGACCATTTGACAATGTCTTGAAAGAATCCCTAGAGATTGCAGCGACTGAGCTGAGACGTCGGACGGCGTTTTTCCGGACTTCGGGTAGTTTGCGCATGCGAAAGTAGTAAATCCTCTGGTGTCCCAACAGCAACTAAGAATGCTTTTAGCGCTACAAAATGCTAACGTCGTAGGCTAGCTAGCTCGCGTAGCCAGAGCCCAGACCCTAGATAAACCTGCCGTGATTCAGAACTGTTGAGCTCAAAATCTAGGTTTGACGCTACACTTTTTGCTTTGCATGGCGCTGCATACCAGACGTGTAGTACACTGTACAGTACCCCTAATCCTCTAAGCCAATCAGGTTTGTGCGCTATGATGCGCATGCGGAGTGGTAAGTGTCACGAGATTCTGAGTAGCTTTACGCCGCTGCTGAGATGGCTGCTCTAGAATGGGCATGTATACTTAGCCTCGTCTCTCTGGTAGCTTCCCAGACAAGAACTGTTGCATACACGGGAGAAAGGGTTCTCAACTGGTAAGATCTGCCGTACTAGTTAATTAAGCTGTGCACATAAGAGCTAAAACTCGCTAGATAGCAGCTATATCTGCAGTTGAAGTTTTGTACTGTTCGTTTCCAAGTTTTTTTTTTATAATCGCGTCGTTTTATTTTAGTGTTTGCGCAGTACACGCTTTTATCACCAGTGCGTGTGCCCAACGTAAGACCACACCCATTCTGTTTTTGTTGTTTAGCATTGGCCCTGCTCCTCACGTTGCAGAAGCATCTGAACTGCTAAGTGATCCTGCTATAGACGTGTGGGCAGTTCACGCTGATGGCAGTATTGACATTCGAGTGATGAAAAATTACGATGCAATAAAGACACAACTTGAGAAGATATTCCAACAGTGCCATCTGGTCATACCTGATCTAGAAGATTTCATGACCCAAATGGAAGAAAACAAAAAGAAACAAGAAGTCAATAGCTCACTCAGTTGGTTTGAGGAATATGTGAGCAGAATGAAGGTGTTTACATAAATTATAATATTAATTAATTTAAGTTGTGTTTGTAGCATACTTATGAGGAAATCATAAGCTGGTATCAAGAATTGAGTTCTGTGTATTCAGAATTGGTGAAATATGAAGTGATTGGATTCTCTGGTAAAGATCGAGAGATGCCAGCTATTAGAATTGGTGCTGAAGATGCCAATGAGAAAATCTACTTTCAGTGCCAAATTCATGCACGTATGATTATGCCATTAGACCGTTTACTTGATTTATGTTGTGCAGTATGGTGAATAGTACATTTGTAGCTGATTATCATCACGGACCTGTATACTAAGGCTGTGTTATGATTTGCATAAAATTTAAAATGAAATAACTTAGTAGGAGGTTTGGCTTGCAAACTAATTAAATTGATTAACAAGTGCTACTTGCCATGTGTTTAGCTGATGAAACAATTACCCTTTGAGTGAAACAATTAATGATTGGTAGACACTCCAACAGGGCTGATTGTTATTAATTGTTTTAGGAGAGTTTTGCATATATTAAAAAAATTAATAGTCAAGGCCATAGTTTTACGATTGTCTTGTGGCTATTAATTAAAACCAATTAATTAATACCAACTACAGTTTGAAAATTTAGTATTGTTTTGATTACTAAACACAATGCTAGCTGTCTGGCATGCAATGACAGTAAAGCTAGCATTGCAGTGCCGTTACTTGCACATTGTAAAGTTTGAATACTATTTGCACTTGTTAAAGCTGATGAGCCAGCATGTCAAATGCTGTACGTGTTTTCTAAATATTTTATTTAATAACTTGATTCCAGCCACGCCATTTGCTATTTGATCATTAGTTTGTGTTTTTCTGAATTGCAGGCGAGTGGATCAGTGGTGCTGTTTGCATGTATGTTGTTGATTACTTGGTGTCAAGTTATGGTGAAGTGGCTGAGGTATACTACCTGATATACCATAGAGTGTTTTGCATCTTCTTGCAGCAACTATATGTAACCAGTGACAGATTCAGAGTGTCCACAGGGGTAGGCGCACTTTAAGGTACTGGCAATGTAGAATAGGCAACAGTACAAATATGATTACAGGGACTGTGACCGCTGGCGAATTACTAGTAGGTTGCACTTGGAATTATATCCTTATAATCCTGTAGATGTGGATGCTCAGCAACGTGATTGCCAATTACTGAATTTAACTTTCATCAGTCAAACATGCAGAGTTTCCTCTGGAAGTCTTGATATCCTCTTCACAGCACCAGACTTGGGCAGTCTGCATGACACAGTGGGAGACGGGGAATTGCTTGTTTAGAGCATTCTCTGTGTTGCTAACTGGTACTCAGCGTCAGCACAAAAAATTGGACTGGCTGTTGTACAACATCTGATTGACAATGAGAACCAACTTATTCATAATGCTGCTCTTAATTGTTCTGTATGATTACAGCACCATGGAAGAGCACATTGAACACCAGCATCTGCGTGAGCATGGATGGGGTGGATCAACAGAGATACACGCACTTGCCCACATGCTAGGAAGAAGAGTGTTGACTATACTGAAATATTAAGAAGCTGGTTGGTCAACTGCCCCAGCCGGATTGACCCAACAATTCTCCCTCCTGTCAGTAAGCAAGCTCTGTAAATCTAGCTACCACACTGGTAATCATTATGAAGTTATTACTTCAATCAGCCAAAGATGAAAATGCCAAAATGATGTAACCATAATCAAAAGTTCTGCTTTCTCAAACACTTACGTGCACAGACAGCAGCTATAGTTCCCTCTTAATTATTTTAAGAAGGTAGGTGGTCAATTGCCTCAATCATGCAGATTGATCCAACACAATCTCCTTCTGCATGTCAATGAGCATAGTTTACCACACTGGTTTCACTCAGCCAATGATGAAAATGCCTATTCTTTGTAGTTTGGGTTCATTCTGAGGCACCTCTTAGCAGTAGGGACCTACTACAGTTCATGCAAAAGTGAACGAACAAGATGCAAAAACATTATAAAATGTATTTAATTTTAGTAGGAATGGCTACACAAACCAGCAGAAAAGCGAACAAACAAGTGTGGATGGTTCAATACTCTACCAGATTGAGGGTGTCGTGACTAACTCACCATTTCAGAAAATTGTAACACATGTATGGTGTGAATTAGTTATGGCACCCTCAATTTGGTACACAGTATTAAACCATCCACACTTGCAAAAATTGTTTGTTGTCTTTTTTCTGGTTTGTATAGCCATTCCTACTAAATACATTTATAATGTTTTTGTATTTTGCAGTATATTGAAATACTAATACTGTTGTTTAGAATGCACTAACATTAGCTAATACACGCTATACATGCAACTAAACAAGACAGCATCACAATCTAGTCCCACAATATAAAGGTCTAATCAGTTACTAATAGCATCATGCATGCATATATGCTCCAATATACTAGATACAATAAGCCATAAACTGCAAGATTTGTTTAATTTGTGCAAACAAAATAAAAGCAGATCAAACCTGGTTGACATGCATCCATTCAACTAAAAAGCGTTCCACGTACACATTGATCTTTACACCGTAAAGGGGTCAAATTTTTATTAATTAAGTGTAAATGATTCATAGAGAGAGTGCTTCATTAACCATTCCTAGACAGTGACTACACTCTAATAATACGAAAAACTTGCAACACATTAGTAGTATAGTAAAGTGTAAAGTTTGAAAAGTGATTGCAATAGATATACGTTTTATAATTATCTATGTTAGCTTACATAATATAATAATTTATTTCTCAGTCTAAATAATGTGATTTGCTTTGTAGGCGTACTATTGTAATCTAACTCTAATTAGCAACGTCTTTTGCAATAGGTGACCGATTTGCTAGAGAAACTACAGATCCTGGTTGTGCCATTTGTCAATCCTGATGGCTATAAGGTATAACTGTTCAATTTAAATTATTTAATTTTTGTATTTTTATTAAATATTTAATTAATACATTTATTAATTATGATAATATAAAATAAACCACATACAAATTTGTACTAAATTTTAGCTGCCTAACACAACTTTTAAATTTGTCAAAGGAAAAAGTTTAGTTATATGAATACAGTATTTCTGCTAGTATACTTGGATCAATGATCGCTTGTGGCGAAAGAACAGAGCAGTGAATGAGGGAAGCAGTTGTAGAGGAGTAGATCTCAATCGCAACTACAACGAGCACTGGAATGAGGCAATAATCATTTCTATAATTACTTTCATTAGTAAATGAAAACCATCGTGTAACAATTAGTATTTGTTGTAGGGAGGTAGTTCAAGCAATCCATGCAGTGAAACATATCATGGCTCTAGTGCAGAGTCTGAACCAGAAACTCAGGTTGTTTCCAGCTTTTTCAGGTACATGACATCTAGAATTTAATTAAACATGTGGTTGAAACTGTATAATATATTTACAGAGATAATGGACCAATTATTGGTGCTATTGACTGGCACTCATTCTCACAACTTATTTTGAGAGCTTATGGTTTGTCAAAATATGTTACTTATATATGTCTGGTGTCTGCATTGTTTGTGACATGTGTTTAGGTTGGACTTATGAAGACTCTCCCGATGAGTCGCTGTTGAAGGAATTGGGTGATGGTATGAGCAGGAGTGCCTATGAGGTATAACTTTATATATGTTAAATATTAATTGATGTTGTCAAGTACTGATCGTTATTGCTAACCAGATTCACCAAAAACATTATACATCACAAAAGTCAATTGGATTGTATCCTACATCAGGAACAGCGTCTGACTGGTTAGTTCTGTTTTAGCATATTTACAAAATGTAAAAATTTTTGATTTTTGATTTGTAGGTTTTATGGAATCGATGCTACATCTACTAATAATGGTTATCGAGCTGCTGGGTTCACTATTGAGCTGCGTGATACCGGCTTATATGGATTTTTACTTCCAGCAACTCAGGTTTGTTTACTCTTTACCAGAAAACATCTAACTTTAGCTTGATGGAGATAATTTTATTGTTTAAATTTGTCATATTTATTGTGTTTTAGATTGCACCTAATGGACAGGAGATGGTGGCAGCTGTCAAGTACTTTCTTACCTTCTGTTTGAACAATCCAATTTATTCTTAGTGGCAGTATTTAACGATTAGATGTAGTTGACGTCACAGGTTTGAATGTGATCGTCTCTCATTTGCACTTTGTCTAGCTTATTATTTGTTTAGTAATTTTTGTATGGTCTGTTGGTTTTATATGATTAATGGTTCAGTGTCAAAACAATTTCAGTTCTTACTATATATAGCTAACTAGACGTCAATTGGTCAATTTCATTGAGTGCTGCCACACCTTTTACAAAGGCTTATAATTAATTAAAGTGAAGATTTGTAGTACTCGTGATCAGTAAACACACATCAATTTGGAGGGGACGGCAGAGATTGGGTTATTGGCAGTGTCAACAGCCCTACAACACAAAACATACAACTACCTGCAAAATTCTCGTCGTGTAGTCGTGGCCGAGCGGTTAAGGCGATGGACTAGAAATCCATTGGGGTCTCCCCGCGCAGGTTCGAATCCTGCCGACTACGACGCCTTTTTCTTCTTTATTCCTTTTTCACGTATATCTTAATTTTTCCCTCGCCTTTTTCGTCAGTTCGATAACATCGATAGCGGCAACAGCAGCCGAGAAAGAGTACGACGAGACTAAACTCAACTGTTCTGTAAGACATTTCCTAACTTAGTTAATATCAACAACTATCATTGCTTAGTTTTGCTGTATAGTAAGTATAGTTCATGGCATTACATTCGCCTTCTGTCAATACTCAATACTGTTCAATTCACTACGAACTACGCCTTTAATGTCAACACTGCTGACGCATAACTGACGGAGCTATCATTCATGTCCTTGCATTGATTTGACTGACAATATTTGACAAACCTCAGTTGCACGCTGAGACTATTGTTACCCTGAGCACAAGACACAGCCTGCAACAAACGTCCCAATTAACAGCACAGTCTTGAACACAATTCTCACTGAAGTACAGCTCTCACATGAAGCAGTACCGACATAGGATGTCGACCACATATTGTATTAGAGAATTCTTGCAGATACTCAGTGAAAGCGGTGGGATTTAGACTTTCAACAATATCCATACCCTGAATTAAAGTCAGACATATACAGACAGCATCGTACAGACTCATTTCATTCTCACTTTTCTATCCAGTGCTTCAATAGATTGGTGGATAGCTCCGTGTGACTTATCATAAAATGTATATTGAAATCGTTTACCTGAAGACAAGACCACTCACATATTGATTTGAATCCAGAGCGATTGCTATTCATGTACCCCAGTGACAAAAGTCAGACGAGATGATAAACAGATTAGTGGAATCAAGGATGTACTTTGACAAAAGCCTTCCATACTTTTGCTCGCCCTCCGGCTTGAGAGCACCAACTACAATAGGGATGATTGCAAATGCACCTTTCTTACTAGAACAACAGCCCCACATTAGCTGATATATTGCAGCTGAAACATGGCAGTCTCATCAATGACCAAAGGCAAGGTCAAATGTCACGCCAAAAAAGAAGGTATGTAGTCTACATCAACAGAATACGTAAAAGTGACTCTAGTGAAGAGAAAAATCTGCCCTGTCTTCTGATAGCATTATGTGATGACTATCATCCACTTGTACATTTACATGCATACAAGCTGATAAGATGCTGATGTAATGTATAAAGGTAAATCTAGCATAAATATAAAGGTCACTTCAAGAATCGGATGCCTCTGATCTCTCTTGCCTAAACATTCAGATTACACCCTCACCTCCCTTATTCAGACTTCTCAAACACTGGCTTAGCATCGAAGGGGGAGAGAGGGTTGTATGAGTGTCAAACAGAAATGCCAAGTTTTCCTACATCCGCAAACAGTCAGCTTCAATGTTAGTGTGGTATATGTTAACAACGCTGACCGTCTATTTGATGTTATACACATCAGCATTTGAGTATTTCAATATTATGAAACCAGTGTTAATTAAAAAGTCTTGGATACCTGAAGACTGAAGTGTGCATGCCCATGTATGACGAAGAAACACTCTGTCTGTTTGGCAACATGTTAAGGAAAAAGGACGTGGTTTTCCATTGCCCTTCCAAACTTGAGAACTACGCTATGCCATTTCCTCAAATGTGGGCATTTCTGTATACCAAACATACCCATCCAGTTTAGCATAAGCGCAATGTACAAAAATATTGGCTTTGTTCATGCATATTAGTGCATATAATCATGTAACTTTAACTTTATTCTGACTTGCGTGTAGTTACAACTTTATTCTGACTTGCGTATAGTTACAACTTTATTCTGACTTGAAGTGTTTTCCATTTATAAAATTTATAAACACTTTTTAGTCCCAAAATGATATTAAAAGAGAGGTAAGGGTATAAAATTTTTATAGTAGTAATATTGATGTATTATAACATCTAGTGACTAAAATATGTCAATGGTGCTGTTAATGTAATGTATCACAAGATTAGTCACACCTTTCCATAGCCTTAGCAATAAATGGGAGATGCATCTCGATACTGTGCTCGTTTTCATCTGCTTTTAATGACAACTCCTCAAACATACCAGATGCTCTTAGTTCAGACACAACTGAAGAAACAGAAATGAAACTCGACAGAGTAAGCACATACAATTGATGTTGACCTCACCGCCTTGATCTACTGTGAGAGGATAAAGTGGGGTTTCACATGTTGTTGCTTTAGACAAGGCACAGCCGGGGAGATGAATATGGTGAGAAGGACCAAGAATAAAAATTCGTTTGCTGTAAATCACCAATGCTCATTGCTATAAACTATAACTTTGAACAGTATGCCATCAGTATTAGTCAAATCGAAATCACTACCAGTCCTCATTCACACCCCTCAAATACATAACACTTATATCAAGAGATGTAAATAATATCATTTTTTACGTAAATATTAGCTCTTGCACTCAACTACAACATCTTGATTATGAAAGAAACGAATAAAGCAATGATGCACAGTTGGTTTCTAAAAGCTCACACACTGCAACAATGAGAATAAATTCTATGAGTTGAACCCAATGTTAGAATAACATTTTTGTGAATAAATTTCTTTTAGTATAATTCATTGCAGAGAATTTTCAAGTTGTTAGAAAGACGAGACATGCTGGCCCATGTAATTAGCATGTACTGTATTCATGTTTAGAATTTACATCGCAACCAGCTGCCTAACCAGAGGTATATTTATACTACAAAAAAAAACACAGTAATTTCTCTTCATGGCAACAGCACCTAGAAAACTCATCAAACATGCACAACTTGAGTTCTACAAATTGCCACAACTTAAAACTGCAAATTACATTTCCAATACACCATCATGACATTGAAGCCAGCTAATTAATTAATTAATTAATTAACACAGTACAGATCTAGTGGAACCCCACAGAAGTGAAACTAACGAAGAAGATAAGTCTATTCCAGTCCTAAACTCTTTCAACATTAATGAATTAATGGTCCTCACACACATACAATTACATATGCATTAATTAGATAATTAATTAGAGATTAATTAGGCAAATAAAATACATGATGTCATTGGGAATATGCGACTTCCCAGAGAAATGACTTCCCAGAAATGATAGATCATTTGACTAACATCTGGGGTCAAAAACAGTTCCGAGAACGTGTAGGACACATGCACTCAATATCCGTCCACACTAACATCAACACACGTGCTAGGCTCGCGTGGCTTACACTTCCGTAGGATCTATATGTTTGTAGGCATGTGCAGCACAGGGACCAGAGTACCTGTAACCGGCATGTCTGACAGACAGATGATTGTCAAGGCAAACAGACTCGTAGCTGTCATGCCTGTTCCACGAAAACCAACTGCTGTAATGAATTTAGAGTAAAGGATACGGGGCAATGAGAGCTCTTGTGCGAGTGGGGTCGAACTTCAACTCCGCTTTCTCTAACCACAACTGCAATTCACGAGTCAACGTTCGGCCTAGACGAAACGACAAGAGAGATACAAGTTATCTCGAGATAAAAATGCATTGCACCAGTCGGGGCACCCACACACGCGCTCAGTACGATTCCATAACCCTATTTACATTGATGGCCAGCTGTTCTACCTGAGTCGGCGTACCAGGATCCGGCATGAGACGCTCGTCTGCATGACATTCTAAGATAGTTGAATCCTATGCCCGGAGACGTCACCGTGACGTCAACGTCATAGACCGTGCAGTGCATGCTGTAGTCTACTGCTCGCATTCCAAGGTGTGGGGTGCTCTTGTTTCGCGCGGGGCTTCCTTAAATCCGCGTTTCCAGTGAGGCAACTTGGTGACGAGCTCAAGCGAAGGACGCCGAGAAGGAAGAGAAACAGGTGGAAGAAGTTGTTGACAAATCTGACGTTGTGCTGAAGACGCTACATCAATCATGTCTCTCGAGTGGCGTCTTAATATCGTCGTGACGGACATGCAAGTGTCTAAAACTATCCGCGTTAGCGGAGAGATGATCATCGGTGAGGTTATCTTGGAACTTGTGTCGGCGCTGACCGGTGAGTGTTCACAGACCTGTGATTTTGCCGCCAAATGATTCACACTGCGATGTAGGCGCTTTACTAGGAGGAGCGGGAACTGATTACGTTCTTGCTCTAGATATGTAGTAGTTGACGTTGTGATAGGCTAGACGTACGTACTCGCGTCATTTGTAGAGAATTAGACACACGTGTAGCCTTGGAGAAACCAGATGTAGCAAGGGACATGCACTGTTTTTTTCTGTAGTCTGTGTAGTGGGTTTCTACGGAGTTCACATCGAGTGTTCTTTCGTGTAGGTGACCAGGATTGGTCTGACCACGCCCTTTGGTGGCCCGATAAGAAGAAATGGCTGCTGAAGCCGCGCATCACTCTCAACGCATATGGCGTGCAGTCAGACGCGAAACTGCATTTCACTCCACAGCAGAAGCCGCTCCTCTTGCAGTTGCCTGACAGGCAGTTTAGAGTGATGAAGTGCAGCTTCTCTGTGATGTCATTCGAGGCTGTGATGGAGTTGTGTGAACAGTTAGCAATCAGACATCCAGAAGAGATGTCGCTAATAAAAGCCAAGGCAGGTACAATGCACTCGAAAGGGAAGAAGGAAGGTCAAGATGAAAGAGATGGCTCTCCTGCAGCTGGTGGATCTGCCAGTGTGGAAACGCCATCTGATTATCCTGATGGATTGTTTGGGGATCTGTTAGCAAGATCTACGGAGGAGAGAGCGAATCTAAACGCCCTCTGGATTGATTCAACAAAATCATTAGCAGAACAGGTCAGTTTCCATTTGGTAAATATTGGTGGATTAATTCGATGAAACAGATGACATCACCAGGAGTTGTTGTCTAGTTAATGTTTTGAATTTTGCTGATTTAGCTGCTTTTTAGGACATCCAAGAGAATGATCCCATGCAGTTGAAATTCAAGTATCACGCCTTTATGAATATTGATCCCAAGGTGATGTAAATATTGTTCTATTACAAGTTCTATTACAGTGTATATTACTTAAACAGTCAATTCATACTTCTTGATGTAGATTGATGGTGAGAGAATAAATCAGTTGTTTGAGCAAGCCAAGTGGTCCATTCTCTCAGAAGATGTTGATTGCACAGAAGAAGAAGCTATTCAGTTTGGTGCCCTTCAGGTTTCTCAATTTTTGTGTTTGTTAGTCATGCTTTTAAGTACACAGAGTAAGAGGTTACTTTTCAATACCTGTAGTTGCAAGTGAGGTTGGCTTCTCATGTTCCGCCACCATCGCCGGATGCCACCAGTCCCACTATTGAAGAGGCTCTGACTGAACTTCAGACAGGAAACACTCTACCGAAAGGGTCACAGCCTTCACACATACTGGGGGTGAGAACGACCATTTCGATGTTGAGCAACTGTCTGTGACTGCTATGTATAGACTCTTCCCTCTTTGGGATCTAAGAAGTTAACTGGTTATCTTCGATATCACAAGTGAAATGCTGTTGTTGGGTATGTTATTATGTTTACTAACGGTTTTGTTCTGGTGCTCTTGTAGACCATCCAAGTTTAGTTTTGTCAAGAGCTATAAGAAGTTTTGGTTCGTTTTTCAAGGTTTGGATGTTTATATATCTTGTTTGCTGATGTTTTATGTATAACATTGGTCATGTGTGGGTTGAATATCAGTATGGACCATTACTGCTTATTGTGTCTAAGTACTTTAATTAAGTTAATTATGCGGATTATGGTTGGTAATTGATATTTGGCGGAGACTATGAGTATGAAGTTTGGCCAAGTTGTCGTTGGACGATTGTGCTTGATCTATTTTAGCAGTGTTGCTGCTAATGCGTTATAGTAGACTTACTTGACAAGTTTGGATGTTGTTAAAATAAAGTCTATTGCATTGTCATTGGATTCATTATTGCTGTTCGTTTCGATTCAGATACCCATATATCATATTATAAAAGCAAGGAAGATGCAACTGGTCGTCCAGCGTTGAAAGTCAAGCTGACCGGTTTAAGATAGATATGATGTTTGATTCATGACCGTATGTGAGCGCATCTGTTGCTAGGAGCGGAAGTGGCACCGGAAGTGAATGTTGCAAGAAAGAAGTTTGGAATCAAAGTAGAAGTTCCTAGCATAGACGGCATGGGCCAGTTCCATTTACTCTGCGATAATGTCAGTCTCTCATTGGTTGCGAGTGTTTTTGTCTTTGTATTGTAAGATGCTCAATTTGTAGGAAAATGAGTATGCAGAATGGATGGCAGCTTGTCAATTGGCAGCAAAAGGCAGGTCTCTCGATGATCCCAGTTATGCATCGGAGCTTTCAGGCGTCAAAGCGTTTATTACGATGCAGTCGAAGAAGCCGCAGCAGTCTGATGTGGTATGTGTAGTAAGGTTAATAAGGAAATATTGGGTTGTCGTAGACTTTCTATTGTGAGGCATTGATAATTAATTAATTACTTAATTAATTGTGTTTATTACATGGATGTGTGGTGTGCTTTGTTTATTTTGGGATGTAAAGTATATAGTGTGTTGCAATAAAACATTTTTTAATGTTCGTTTAATACCATTTTTCACGAAGCGCAAGGAACCTGCAGTTGGGTGGTTCATGGGTTATTCACTTACTTACTATTCCAAGTTATGCTCACATTAGATATGGTAATCTCGATCTGATTTACTACTGACCACCATCAATAACAATGTATCGTATAACCAGTTATTTCTGCGATCATGACATTTCTGCGAATTCTGCGAAGAAATCATGGAGTGCACAAATAAAATTTGCAGATATTTAGGCTTATTCTCGGAGTCCCAAGAAGTCACTGTACACATGTACATGTGTGTACCAGTAACTGCCTTCCTAGTTGGAATGCAGAATTTAATTCGCAGTAATTAAACTTTTGTCTAAATTCTCAAATTGCAGTAACTTAAGACCAAGACTGTAGAAATAACCAGTTATATGGTATGATGTATATATTTCTATTCTTGTAGAAATGTTGAAAAATGTGAGCATCTTCCAGTTGGCTTTATCCTGTCTGCTTTTTTACCACATTGGTAGGATGCTCCATGACATTGAGCAAGCATGTTAGTTGTTTTGCTTGTATCATGGGAAACATTTCTGTTCCTGTTTTAGTTCATGTGATATGTCACCAATACTAGTTCCTGTCATATGTCCTTGTACATGTGACTTTTTAATTAGATGAGTGTCATTTTAGTCCAGCTGGGCAGTTAATTAAATGGATTGTAATTTGAGTTATGCATGTAATTTGATAATTTGCCAGCTGTCTTGGTAAAACTTTGGCTGACTTCAGCACCTGATGTCAGCACCTGTTTGCAGTCATTTTGAGTAGAAGTGTTACATAGGACAGCAGGAGACACAAGCTAACACCAGATCTATTTTTATAATGACTGCTCTTTAACTATTTAGAGGTCGTTTACACCTATTATATTTCAAGGATCCCAGGGAATCAAATCTGAGGAACATGTGGTGTCACTTGACATGTGTCCAAAGGCCTTGTCTTACCCTCTAAAGCACCTGAACAGGCACCCAAACACATGATGCATCCATGACTTTGCAGGCAGAAGTGTATTTCTATATATAAAAGGAGCTGTCTGTCTGTCTGTTTGTGTGTTTGTTTGTCTGTCGTATGTAGGAGAGGATCTCCAGGATGGCGAGTCCAATCACCACCGACTTTGGCTCGCGCTCGCCGAATCCCTAGCGGTCGAAAGTGAAGCTGTCGTCGTCTTCCGGACTTCTCCCGCGACGACGCGATTTCCTGCATCAGACGGTACGTGCGGAGCGTGTCGTTTATTGCGGGCGACATCGGAAAAGGGAAGATATATTTGCTGATATCCGTTTCTTGAAAAAACTGCCACACAGTTGTTGCCCGTCTATGCCCATCGAAGAGCTGCCGCGTTCGATACACGCAATGCCAGCAACGTCTTCGAAGTGACGATGTTCAGCGAGACTGTTGAAATGGCGAGAGTCAGCACGAGTCGTGACTTGGTTATATACGGGAAAGGGATTATCCGGGTGAGTACTGCACATGACTTCCACGTTACGGGGATACACAGTATGAACGGGATTCTCGTCGAATAGATGCCAGGTTTAGTACTCCTGTTCCCCGCAACGGGACTGTCAAAATGGATATTAAACAATCAATAATCCAATCAACGGGATTTTTTTGAAACTGGACATTCTCTTGATCGGTTAGATTTTTGTTTTTAATGGGATCGTAACTAAAAATCAATAATCCAATCAACGGAATTTTGTAAAGCGGGACACTCGGTTACATTTTTTTTATCTTAACGGGAAATTAGCAATCAATAATCTCAGAATGGGACATAACTCTGAACGAAATTCTTCAGAGATACACTTCCTAATAAGGTGAATGAGATATACTTCATGAATGCATACAACGATTAACAACTAATAATGATAGCTAACTATTAGTAATATTAATAGCTAATCTGCCTGTGCGGACAACGGGATGGTGGTCTAGTCTCTCTCTATATAAAAGTCTGATATGTCTCTGTCTATCTGTCTTTGGGTCTTTAGCTAATTAGATAAACCTATGGTCACATGCACCAGGAACCAATTATTCAGGAGTTTGTGTTTTCTCCACCCAATAACTGAATTGTGTAATAGGAATTTGTGTTATTAACCTTTCCTGGGCAAAGAGCGACTTAGTGAGCTAGTATCCTAGACTATAATACGCCAACCCTCACTTCTGTCTGGATGTCTGTCTGTCTGTCTGTAACGTGTCAATTGACACGACACTGCTTTTGGATCATCGTGTACGTGGCGGCCGGGTCGAGTTAGACCATCTGAGACTAACGGTTGAGTCGGGTTTTACCTAGACAGCCTCCTGCAGCCAGAAACAAGACTTTGGCATTCTGAAATGAGATGTGCTGGAGTTTGTTTGTTTAATTAACTAAGTATGCAGATGTGACGTGCATCGTTAGCCACTTTACTGTACAGTATACGTTCTAACGCACGCTGTAGCTGAGTAGGAGTGGTTACGAAAGCTACCACACGCTAACAATTAGGCAGAAGTTGGTTTTTGCATTTCTTCACTTAGCTAATAAGTGTAAACTCGCAAAGTTAGTTGCTACTACCCATAGGGTGGGGTAGAACTAGTAAGATATATAAGAAGCGTGAGAGAAGGCCTAGAAACAAGGCTAAACTGTATCTACTATTGACATTGATGTCATGGGCTCTGGATAAAAACATTTCTAAAAGTTGGTACACCCTTTGAGAACCACAGCTGTCACCGCATACTGACTCTATCATTCATATTTACAAGGTCAAGCATTCACTTATAGAGTGAAGTTCTAGTTGTTACTTTTTCTTGTGGCTACAGATGGGCAAACAGTTTGGTAATTGTGTGCCAGCTGAAGATGGCGAAGCCTGCAGTTAGGTATAAGCCATTAGAGAGACTTGCAAATCCATCTGCTTATTCAAGGAGGAAGAAACAGAAGACTCGCTTTGGTGCTCTGATAGTTGCGTAAGGCAGTTTTTCCAGCTTTTTGTGCAGCTGGCAGAGAACAATAACACTATCAATAGAGCAACCAAACGGGATTTCTTCACCAGGTGCCTTCATGAGGACATACGCCTTTGTCCATTTTTCCAAAAGGATTCAATGGCCCAGACTAGATTATTCTTTTGTCACAAGTTGAACTGTGGTTGTAGAGAGAGTTTGTTTACATTGTTGACAACAAGAGCCAAGCGAGTCAGTGTAGTTGTATTTGATGGGCTTAAACAAAAGCTGCCAATTGTGAATTCATTGTCACTGAGTATGATACTGTAGTTGTCTTCGCAACACATTTGTACCGGGTCTTAGAGATCAGATGCTGCGAGAGTTTACAAAAAAAGATGACTTACTTAGAACTCTTGAACAACTTTGCAGATACCCTAGTATTTGAAGGAGTCAAGGATAATGTTTTGGCTGGGAAACAGTTATGATCCATCAGCTCAGTTTGTTGATAAGAGACATCCAAATAGATCAGGTAAAGAAACATCAAGAATTGAAAATTCAAGGTTGAGGAAAGGCTTCTGTTGTACCCATGATGCTAAAGGCCATTACAGTTTTGAATGTTGCTGTAGGAGCATCGAAGGTTATTATTCTCTCGGAATGTGAATGTTATGGTTACCTGACATCTAGATATCAGAATTGGACCAACTAGACGAAAAGACTATTACAAAGCAAAGAGAAGACAGGAAAGGAAAGTAGCTGAAGCAAGACGTTCAGAATTCAATGAAATCAGCTCCAATGACTTGAACGCATCAGAACAAGATGTTGATTTAGTGTGTAAGGAGATTGAAATGACTGAAAATGTCTATGTCAGTGAAACAAGTCGTCGATGTGATCATTGAAAACAAGCAGTTGCCATTTTGATTTATTGGTGCAGACATGTCACTAATGGATGAGAAATCATGGGTAGTATTGAGTACACCAAAATGTCGAAGGCTATAGAGAGACTCAGAGACATGCCAGAAAATTGATGACCTTCAAAGGTATTTTTTAAACACAACGTTCAGTTTGGCATTGCTTCTCCAATAACAGTCATGTTATGGTGAAGGATTAAATCTTTGGTAATGGATTAGATATACAAAATGGGCCTTTCACAACCATGTATCACATTTCTTAAACTTTGACGAGTCAACGTGTAAAGCTTATTGTTGAACATCCACTGAACATTAATGTCGAGACAGTTTCTGTGATTTGTTTGGAGATGACCTCAGATGGTGCAGTCATTCTGTTAGTATCCACAGTGCAGTCATTTTGTTAGTATCCATGTGTTCACCTGATTCTGAACTGAAGGTATTACCGTTTAGAAGGCCACCAATTCATCGCCGGACAAAAAGTGAAGCAGAACTGGACAGAAATGTAAAAAGAGGTGTTTTGGCACTCGTTGACACTGCCTTAATTAAGTGCATTTCCAACCGTCAATGTGATCAAGTCATCAGATAGCCTTGAAGTTCCAGTCCGTCTTCCAAAAGAAATTTCTTTTAGTCATCTGGTGCTGTCTGAATATGTGGGGATTTCAAGTGTACTATTTTAATTCAAATTGGTAGTAAATACAGTGTCGAGTGGCTTAAAAGCAACTGCAACATATTTTGATGTCATTACTAGTAATGAGGAGCACTTACAATTAATCAAATGTTTTGGAGCATTGATAACAACATGAGTTTCGACTTTAAAAGGAGAAATGTTAATTCTTTCAAAATCTCTTAACCCTTCACGAACGCACCGCTAAGTTCCCTCCCTCTATGACCTTTGCACTACTATGTCACGCCTATAATTATCTAGCGCGCGTCTTTATTATCTAGCGCGCGCTTCTATAGTCTAGCGCGCGCATAACAAAATACTATCGTCTTTATTATCTAGCGCGCGCATAACAAAATACTATTATTTGCAACTGTAGCAACATTATAGAAGTAAAAATAACAATTCTGACACGTATGAAATGTACATAAATTGCTCTTTTGAATGACACAACTTTTGTAACTACCTCTAACTGTTTCAATATTCTATTTCGTCTAACTGTTTATTTTACCTCTATTATGCATAAAAATCCAATCAAGTTGATTGACTATTTGAAAAAATATTGATATGCAAAATGCTAAACCAATACAAAATATTTGCAGCAGTGACTTCACGCTTTCAATTATATGCACATATATACACCTAATCCAACACTAAAAAACAACAAACTGTTACTATATACAAATCGTAAAACATAACATAGATCACCTAATACAATACTGTATAAATGAAATATATAACAATATATAAATAGAAATATACAACAATATATAAATAGAAATATACAACAATATATATAGAAATATACAACAATATATAATAGAAATATACAACACTATAAATAGAAATATACAATATACACAGTCACAGTTTAGCAATTTTCAGTCATCCTCAGTGTGATATTTTATAAAGCACTGTCGCTCAGCAGATGACACACAGAGGGGGACGTTGCATTCTTGGCAGCGATACCTGGTCTTTGAGTTATGCCTGCCTTCAGATCCGTTGCTATGTGCGTTGCTATGGGCATAACTCAAATTCTTGCCAACTCCTAACATCCAAACTTGGAAAACACTTACTGAAACGTAAAAACTAAACAGCGCATAGCAAAAAACGAAACGAATAGACATCAAACTGTTTTACATACCGATGTCTACCACAACATACGGGTACACAGCCATAGCAACCAAACACTCATGCGTTGCTATGCGCATAACTCAAATTCTTCCCAACGGCGAACGCCCAAACTTGCAAAACAGGTACTAGAAACGTTACTGAACAACGTATCGCAAAAAAACGAGATGATTAGACATCAAAACGTTATACTAACAGCGTAGCGTCATCGCTGTCTTCCTCGACGGGTAGCGCTTCTTCGTTGTCCGTCGCGTCATCGTCGGACGACGATATCGAAGCCATCGACACATCATCGCCATCGTCAACCTCGTCATCAGTTGTTTGCAGCTGAAAATAGGAAGCCAAATCGCCAACAGGCAGCGAAGCCCCAACTTGACAAGAGCGCTGCGACATCCGGTCGAGAGAAAATTATGACCAAGCCGCATGCGCCATTAAAAATTCCCCCGTATGTGTAGACACGCCTCAAAGGTGTGTCTAACAGTAAAAAATATTTTGATTGGCTACCAACGTTCAGGAAGGTGGATATTCGACGATGAAGTCACGTGTCCGGAAACAGACCATGACGTCATAGGTGTGCAAACTGCGATATCTAGCGATTACGAGAACGTAGACTCCTCAAAGTAGGTTCATTCGAAAGATAATTTAATAGCGAATCGTTTAGGCTATAATTTAAAAAGATTGACGAAGGCTCCTTTGCAGGAAACCGGAATAGCAAAGCCGGGTACTGACCGGAGGTGGAGACAAGGTACGCGCGTTACCGACGTTACTCCACGTGATGACCTATGTAGGCGCGACGTAATAACTAGTCAGTAATAGATGGGTTAAGTATCTTGGGCACATCATCGGTTTTTTGAAGGTGTTTGCCCTTCCAACAACAAGATTCAAGCAATTCAGGACATGCCAGCCCCCAAGACGTTTCTTAAAGGAGCACTTCACCGGTCTGACTCCGCCCTCAGTCACTAATCGTTTCTAGTAGTCTTCAAGTCGAGAAGTTTGGCGCTATTCCAGAGCAAACTTGATAGCTGAGCATTATGATAAGGCTAAAAAACAAAATCGTACATGGCGGTTTCCAAATAACGTCCAATAAGTGTAGGTTTCGTTTTACCGCTTCATGTAGAATTTGATATTTGCTTAGGCGAAAGTAAAATGTGCTTTCGCATCACTGACTCGCCTTCAATCTACGGCGAAAAGCACACATACGGTGATGGTTCGGCTGTAGAACGAAGGTATTTGGTGTCACGTGATTATGTGCGGTGACGCATGTTTCCGTGTGTTTTTCACATCACTCAAGCCCTTTTGAACTGTAGTAGAGCCTCCATTCGTAGAAAGAAAACGGAGGAAAGTGCAAAAGACCGAGCGATTGCAAGTCGCTCAAGACAATCATGTGCAGTCTACAACGTACGAACGACTGAGTCGCTTATGAACTGTAACTTGTTCTCTTTCACTGTAAGAGTTGCCTGAGGCGTCTAGACCCGTCTCTTGTGTGCTCTCATAGTTGGCCTCGGGAAGCAAGACCAAAACAATGCGCTTCGCAACACTGCAAGCGTTCAGTCTGCAGCCCAAGGGCTTACGTACATTAACATCTATTGCACATGCGTCAATCGGTGAAGTGCTATTTTAAGTACGATAATTTTTCAGGATGGTAAATTATTTCAGCAGATTTTTTGGTAATGTCTGAGGACACTACAGTAGAACCTTTGCAAATCTGAACCTCGTTAATCTGAATCCTCACAATCTGAATTACCTTTAGCGCCCTGCCTCGCGTACCCAGATAATAATAGGAATTCGGAGGCAGCCTGATCAGACAAGTGGTTATCTAATCTTTAGCAAATGCATGTATCTGACTATTTTAAATCCTGACTGTCGCATTATTTAAAAGTGTGTAGTCGTTGAAGCTGTGTCGTTTACCACAAACATGACATATGAAGACATACGTAAATGCACCAGTGGTTTGGGTGTCCGAGATAAGTCTGGAGCTTTGAGGCTACCCGTTTTTGTAATCCAAACAAATTCACTAATCCGAACAGGGCTTGGCACGGGGCTGCTCGGATTAGCAATGTTGCCACACTTTTTCTGCCAATAATTTGTAGGCGAATGTCACTGATGGCAACACGTCCACCTGGTGTTTTTGGAACCACACCCATGACTGTTAAGAATTTTTGTAGACAAATCAGCCTTTGCAAGCTATATACTTTATTGTTGTATTAGTAGTGTTTAGTACTGTACTGTTTATCTAATCTTTATAACACAAATCACTTGCACCGTTCTTGCTACAATTTACGCAAGAGCTTGCTACAAGTTCAGGATCTTCATTTTTGAGTCGAAGTACTAGATTTCTCCATTGCTCCACATTTTTATGATCCTCCACGAAGAGAAGCTACTAATGTTTTAGCTACAATTTATATAACCTGCACACATCCGCGTTTGATAAAGCATCCAGGTTTGTGAACACATCCGGTTTTGGCTTTAGCCTCGTGCGGTCTGGAGGCACACAAATGACCACCGGAATGTCATGAACAGGATGCTTGATCACAAAACTATGGTCTCAGAGATTCCGAAACCGTTCTGCAAGAAGTAAAGTGGCGTAAGGAAGAAGAATAACACCTACACAAAGATTGGAGACGCTGTGGTCTTGAGATAGCCATAACATATTTGATGATCTATTTATTTGTAGGCCCACCTGTATTTTTTGTAGGTGACTTTTTGCAACAAAAACTCGTAGGCTACGAATAAATTTTGTAGGTGTGGCAACCCTGGATTAGTGAGGTTCTGCTGTACTCCTTTCATTAAATTGTTAAAAAAGGAAGGTGTTCCATGTACTTGGTGTGCCAAGACTCAGCTTGCATTTGAGCAACTCAAACAGTGGCGTATGTCCTTGCCAGTTCTGACAATGTACGATCCAAGCCTTTCCATAGGTCTGGCTTGTGACACAAGTGAAGGAGGTATTGGTTCCTGTGTTTTCTATTTCTGCCCTAATGGCAAAGAAAGACCAATCGCATATGGTTCTAAAACCTTGCCCAAGGCCATAAGAGCTATTCATAGATTGAGATAGGTCTTTCTATCATATTTGGTGTTCAGAAATTCCGTCATTATTTGTTAGAAAGAAATTCATCTTAGAACTAACCATGGCCCTTTGACTTTTAGCTGTGATACACTAAAGATGAAGATACCTTTGCAACGATTTTTTGGGAGGTGTGTAGTTTTCAATTATCCAGAACTTGCCAGCAGGTATGGAGGCTTCTGCATGGCACCCTTCTGTCTTGCAAAGCAGTGATACAGTTATACAGAAGTTAACGTTAATTAAGCAACTAGAGGCTAGTCTTCCGTAGGCAGACCATTCCACCATCACCATCATGCTTCCAGTGAGAAATTGATGACGGAAATGGTCTGGCTACACGAGACTAACTAGAGGCAGTATCCATGCCATGTATATGTAATCAATCTTGTTACTTTGACAATTGCAGACTACTTTGGCAGTGTATAGAATTCGTGGTTACGTAAAACAACGGTCACTTTATGTGATTTTAGATAGATTTCACAAGTAGTGCATTTGGAAGCAAAACGCTTTGTAAAATTTTGTAATACTTTGCAACAAGTCGATTGTCATTTTTCAGAGGGCTCATAGCTAAGGAAGTGAGTGTGAAAACACAGCTTCAGTTACTAGTTCATGTACATTAGATGTACGTGTATATCATTCTAAAGGTCGTGGTATCGTTTTCTTTGTGGTTGATTCTCCTTGTTAATTCATTTGTTATGTCAGGAAACAATGAAAACCAATTGATTTTGGATAATTTACAATGGTTATGTTGAGGCTTACACATGGTGGGTAAAGTAGTAATGCGAGAGTGTGTAGTAAGTGATAATATTTGATGACATTTTGTTACCCCCTTCCATAGTCACTTTCATTGGATTACGATATACAGTACGGGTACGACCATTATTGGTACTGTAGACGGGAACTCGAAATGCGAGTGATGATTTGGAGCCAGTGTGGTATAGCTGTGCTAGACTGATACTGAAATTGCTTTAGCAGAAATGTCTTGAGAGATTGCTATCTCGTTCTTTGTTCACGTGTTGCTTTTCTAAATCATTACATTATGATATGACCTTACCATCAGTTTGCATTTTGCTCTTAGGCTGAAGTATCTCCAAACGATTTTGTGTCACAGCGGATACTGAAGAAACTAAAGCCGCAAAAAGTTAGCACCACCGTCTGTTCTAACATGATCAAAGTTGTAAGTTTTGCTATTGCAGGTAGCAGAGATGATATGGAAGCATCACGCCAAGGTCAATCAGTTACCGACGTTAGAAGCTAAACTGCAGTATATTCGATCATGGGAGGCGTTAATGGATTATGGCATAAGCTATTTCATTGTGCGCTTCTCTCGGGCAAGAAAAGATGTACGGGTGACCCACAATGTCAATGCTCGTCTCTGATATCGTATCGTAGCGATCTTTATGTGCAGGAGCTGCTTGGTATTACGTACAATCGAATGATTCGGATGGACATCAGTACTCACGAACATAAACAGACGTGGCGGTACAGTGCTATGCATGCTTGGAACATCAACTGGGAGATTAAGGAGATGAAGATTGAACACGAAGATGGCAATTTCTCTTTCTCGTGTTCGAGTGCCGATCTGAAAATTGTACACGAGTACATAGGTGGATATATCTTTTTGTCTATGCGTCAGGATCAAGACCAGGATGAACTCGACACCGAGATGTTCCTCAAGCTGACGGGAGGCTGGCATCAGTCATCGGACCCTACAGTCCTACCTTCGGCAAATTAGCTAGCTGTGAGCATGTTGTTACCGACATGTAATTGAATCATTTCGGAGAGATTTTGGTATTGATATTGGGTAGTCTGTGCTGTTGCGGTCTTTGGTAGACTATAGTTGTGAATGTATCTTGTAGGGAGCTTCGATTCTCCTTCTGCACTGGAGCTCTTGAAATATGACAAATTAGTAGAAACATGATCACAATGGCTGCTCTAGTCAATACATTTAACTAATAATATCATCATTGTGTTAAGTTATGACCACTCGTAAAGCACTAACACTAAATTCTCTATCACTGTTTTGGACTGGTTCTACTTTTTGCGTATACTCGTACAGACAGAGCAAAGAATACGATGATTACTCCCAATCCCGCTTGGGTTGTGATGGTGTGTCCGTAGATGAGGCAAGAGAGTAAGATGCTCATAACTTGTCTAGTTGTCATGATGATGGTGAAGATTATAGGGCCGAATGCTGACACCGTGTAGAAAATGAACAGCTGACCACAAGCCGAGCAGATGGAAAGTAAGAGAGCATGGAAGAAGAGGTCATTGTGACGAAGCAGCAGCATAAGTGATGAGAAAAATTCGCCTTGTTCGATGAGTGATAACACAGTGAAAAGACACGAGAATAAATTGACACCAAACATGCACTGGACGGGTGACATTTTGTAAGTCTTGAATAACTCTGACTGCCAGTTAGAGGTAAAACTGTCAAAGATCATGTAACCAAAAAGAATAATAAGACCGACAGTTGTTGTCTCTGTGGCTTTGTTTTTGCTGTGATGACTACTGGCAAGTAGGAACAGACTTGCACCAATTGATATCAACACAGCCGTTGCATACTCATGCCACGAATACGATTTTCTCGACACAAATTTTCCCATAATCATAACTGGGATAACTTTCGACGCCTTGGCAAGAACTTGTATCGGAAACGTGACAAACTTGAGAGCTTCATACTGACACCAGCTGCTGAGAATATTTGATATCGAACAGTAGGAGTATTTATACATAGGCGCTCGATGAACAGGCTGTTTGGTGAGCATTATTACGGCACCGGCAATGAAGAAAGCCAAAACACGATTGACAAAGACCAGAAACTGAGAGTTGGTAAACTTCTCTCCTCCATAGTCCCGAGTCATGATTCTCTCCTGCAAGACACCCCACGTAAGATACGACGCCTGCAAGCCCACGAAGCAGAAAACCAATCGCATCGTCGTCCACCACAAAGTCTCCCTCGGTTGCTCTTCGGGCGGTTGGCCCTGTTTCTCGACATCCTCTGTGCTCCTAACATCATCCGGTTTTCCAACAATGCAAATCTTCACTAGATCAATCAGTGGACCGCTGCCTTGATTCAGCCACGAAGAACTCTTTAGGTAACGAATCAAGAAAGCTGCTGGTACGATCACAGTTGAGTAGCCGAGCAGATTCAACACAAAATGAATAAAACTGTCAGATGACAACACGTTCTTCACTCTGTTTGTGTTTGATAGTTTGTTCACATGCGCAGTCTGCAGTTCTACTGATTCATGATCCGTTCCTCTAGCAAGTGCAATGAGGAGGCAGAGGATGAAGAGAGTTCTGGTGACGACGGGACGTACGAGAGTCTCTTTAGGAATCCACATTTGACTAGAAAAGCGTATCTCTGTTAACTGTGTGAGCAGAAATGATACAGACGTGATGATCTTTGTTCTTCATACGCTTGGTAGGCTGTAGTTGATAACGTGCGTTAGATGTCCTGCCATATTTTGAGAAACCTCAACAAGCTTGTTCTAGACACAATTTGTGACAAACAATACTATCGACTCTGTTACTAAAAACGTTTAGTCTATTGTAAACTTCTAACATTAAAACTAAAGATTGATTGACATTGTGTGACTGGTCAAAATACATTCTAGGCACCAGGGTACGATGTACTGGAACTGCAATAGCTTTTCTCAGACAACACTTGTGTAGGTTTGAGGCAAAGTTTTTATCGCAATTTATCACACACCACGTGCAGGTCACACGATTCTCAAATACCCGGATGTTGATGTCTACCCTTTTGAGTTATATAATGTCGGAATGACCGATGTTTATTTCTTACCTAGAATCTGGCGTGCGCTGTTTCTACGTACCGAGCAGTCTCGCGGCGCTCGATTGTGATAAGGTGTCGATGAAGAGTTCCGGACATGTCAACGCGGTGCAGAGCTGTAGAACAAGGTAAGACCTGCGTTATTTTATCCATAGCAAATTGTATTACTTCAATTCAGTCAAAATCACGGAGTAGGGATAATCTAAATCACCGTGCGACTCAGTAACTGGCTTGATAGATGACCTATTCTACTCTACTGTTCTATTTAGGTCCAGCATTGTGTAGACTAGGTATAGCTATAGACTCTAGATCTAGTCTATGTACATTAGCTATAGTTACGGTACTTAATAGCCGCTGTCCAACCGCGCTAACACACCAAAGAAAATGTTCGCTTGCATTCTGTTGCCCGTGGCCTCTTGCCATGGTCGTCCTCATTGTCGTTGATTTGTATGGGGGACTGTCCATCTGGGCGTGCTGCTCGCTCGTCGATCTAATTGTTTACGAATTATTTCGTAGGAACATTACGCTGCTTTCGTTATTGCATGTGATGGAATGTGTGGTATGTCGTACTTTCAGTATGTTTCAATATCTTCACGTAAGAGCAACTGACGTCGGCGGTGGAGATACGTAGGCATGACTTGGTCCAAGTCACGTGCCAACCTCCCGTATTTCACTGATCCAAGTCACGGACTTGTAATCGGGACAAAATTGGTACACTTGGATGGCCGCTGTACCAGCTCTTGAAGATGATGCTCTATTGCGGTGGCTTAGAGCGAGAAAGCACAGTCTTTCAAGCGCAACAGAATTTTTAGAACAATTATTACTCGATATTACAGCAAGAGGAGCAAACTTTTTTGACATTCGTCACGAATCCACTTCATCAACGACAGACAGTCCGTTCCATTGCTCTTGTGGTGGCATCCTATACCGGCCAATCACTCAGAGGGATGGCGTTAGCCGGTGCAGCTGGTGTGTCCAAGAACAGGAACGGAAACGGTCTAGATTGGTGGGGATGAATGGAGGCGAAAAAATGGAAGTGCCAGTCGTTAATGTACTGTTGGCTCGACTTGTAAGTAAATGTTACGGAAACTCTTGGTCGGTTGGTAGTCGGAAGAGTGACTCTAATCAAACGAGAGAATCGGACACAGAGCCGCTGCCACTGGGTGAGTGTTGATGTATCTAGATATTGTTGATGTATTTATTAACACAATAGAAGATTGTTATAGCTACTGAAACTGTTTTTGACATACTCATTCTGTTTTTAGTCGTATGACTGAGTAACGCGAGTAGCATTTTCACGAGCAGTCGACTTTCGAGCTTAGACACTGCATATGCTGTGTTTGGACATACAGTGTCGTTAGAGCACATTTTGTAAACAAACCTCTGAACAAAGTTTGAATTCATAACAGTGGAGTGTTGATTTTTGTTGTTTGGACCAGCTTCTGGTGATTCTATCACTCGAGTAAGGAGAGAAGAATCGAAGAGCCTGTACTCGAAGGCTTTGGACGATACAGATACTGCATTGGTAGCATCTCCGCAGCAGTGCAAGGTGACATACAGAGTTACCGTTGATGATATTTGTGAGACAGCTGCCTTGATATGCACAGACTCATTACCAGAAGGCACAGATTCTCGATGGTATTGGTGGTATGGAAGAATCCCTGGCGTCTTGTTTGACGTGTCTAGTGCTGAAGGAAGACGCAGTGCTTCGACAGCATACTGCAAGGGTAGCTAGTAGACATTGATCGTGAATATGTTTGTCGTTGTGTCACAGTGTCAGGTATTTTGTTTTCAGATGCTCAACCAGTATCTTTTTGCTCAAGCGGGGAAGCCTGAATCTGACATTTGGGTTCAGAAACTCCATAAAGTCCTTCATCTCTGTCTAAAAGGTGTGCATGATAGAATGTGCATGCAAATTTATTTTATGGTTTACATGACATAGCGTTTGAGTGACTCATTGTATTTGTATTAGAGCTGAGTACTAAGCCTGTTCTACATATGGACGGTTTACAAGGTCGGTTAGTGTTAGAGGACTTCGACTGCAGTCTGTGTTGCAGGTAATGGTGTCCTCCAATTCATGCCTCATGCCACATAATATCCTGTAACTATTTGCCGTGTAATCAGGTTGTTATATAAGCCAGTGACAACTCCGTGTGGTCACGTGTTCTGCCTGTCGTGCCTTAATCGTTCTCTCGACCATCGGTCGTCCTGTCCTACATGTAGAGGATCACTTGTAGAGGTATGACTTGGTAACAACGAATGGTACTTCGAACATTGCAGGTGCCAAGTGTTGATTCTATTTTTTAGTATTTATCATCTGTCCTCGGAAGGAGTCAAGTATGAATCACTGTGTAGGTGTATGGCACTTCTCTCTGATTAGTTAGTTCTGTTTATAGCCAGTAACGGTGGAAGTGGAACGAATGATTCAATTGTTTTTTTCTGACGAGTACAAAACACGAGAGCAAATATATACACAGGAATTACAGCAGCTTGCAGGGTGTGTTTGCACAAGTAGAGAAACGTAGAAAAAGTGTATGTTTAGTTGTTGTTGTAGACCACCATTGGGATCTTTACCTGTCAAGGCTGACATTCCGGTGATTGTCTGTGGGCCAGCGTTTCCTTCTGTTCCTTCTTGTTTGCACATATTTGAGCCTTGCTACCGTCTTATGCTGCGTCGTTGCTTGGAATCGAATGCCAATCAGTTCGGAATGTGCCAACCATCGGGGCAATCACAGTACAGCAATGAATTTTGCATCAGTGCGATTGTGTTATATTACTGTGTTTGTACAGGTTGGCACGTATCGGTACCATGCTGACAGTTCGGGGCGTACAGTACTTAGCCGATGGTCGGTCAATGGTCAGTACAGTAGGTGGGAAACGATTCAGGGTATGGTGAACATGTTTGCGTGTTTTACAGCCATAGTGTATGCTCGCTGATGTATTAAGGTTTTAAGCTACGGGATGTTGGATGGATATGGCCGAGCTGTTGTTCAGTTTTTTTCTGATGAGAAAGTCGTGTCCAAACCAGAATTGACCAGTAAGTGTATGCAGATGTTTGGAAACTTGTATAGTACAGTATCATGCGATTGTATTTTGATTGTATTGTGTTATTGTATTGCTAGTGCTTCGAGCGTTATCGGTGCAAGTACGTGGCGCCACAGAGAACTGGTTCAGATCTCTCAGCGCAGTTATAAAAGTATGTCTTTGTGACAGCGATGTGTGTGTGTGTGTGTGTGTGTGTGTGTGTGTGTGTTTGTTGTTTATCAAGTTATGATTGTAGGATCGTATATTGAGTTGTTATGGTGAACTCCCATCGTTTGACCCATCGTCTGACCTTCAAGCTAACGACGACGGCCCAGACTGGGTGTGGTGGGTGTGTGCCGTCTTACAGGGACAAGGGCAGGCGTGCGATCTGCTGGGTCTGACGTTACTCAGAGATCGACTTCTGTTTTTGCAGCAACTTCTAGACGAGCATGCAAGCCTTATTAGAATTTGTAGACCACAATAGTTAGATATTGATAACGAGAGAATGGTTACACGTATTTATATCATCAAAAGTTACGTATAGAGTAGACAACAATGCTTGACTTAACTTAAGTAAGTTTCCACACGCTTTTCACTGTTAGTAGGTGGAGAGCTATTCTTGTATTTCGTAAAGTATACACCTGTAGGTGGAGATCGAGTCTAACGTTAGATTGTTGAATTACGAAAATGTGTACAGAGTGTACTTTCGCTTTTGGCCTTTTGTAGAATGGTACGTAATTGGTTTTGAGTTGAATTGGAATGCAAAACCTTTGAATGGCTGTAAGTTATTGTTATAACCATGACAAATGTCACACACTGTTATGTAAATCAGATTAGCTGAATTAGTTTTGTTGTAGTAGTTAAGGCCTGTCCACAATAGACCAGAATGGATCGCGATCCGATCGGATAGCGAGCGTCCACACTGCACTTTGAAAACGATACCTCCGCCTCATTTCGCTATCACGTGACTGATGACCGATGTGTATGTGTGGTTTCTTTGCTTGTAGAAAGCGTTAATACAGCGACGTAAGGTGAGCGAGAACAAAGACGAGTGAGGAGTGCTAGATGTTCCAACTACACGCGTAGCGTACGTTAAGGTAACGCCCACTATTTCTAATTGGATTCAACCGATCGCGATCGGATCGCGATCGAATCCACCTCGCGATCGAATCCACCTCGCGATGTGGATCGGACGGATCGCGATCGGGTTGCAAGTGTGGACAGCACTGCGGTTGGATTGCGATCGGATCGCGATCCAGTTGCCAGTGTGGACAGACCTTTTAGTGTACATGTACTGGTTTTAGACAAAATAGTTACCCCGTGGTAGTAATTCGATTACAGGTGATTAGTAAGAAAATATTTCTTGTTGCCATAACCCACTGGTTTTGTCCGCTGTTGGGGTCAATTTTATTCTAAGCTTTAGGCTATGTTCATTTCTTGCTGGCACTGTATTACCTTGCTTTCTGTCGCATGCAGTTGTAACTTGAATTTTACTGTGGTCACATGACATGCGACTAGTCATGAGTGTGTATTTGTGTGGTGTATATGACCTATTGCATGGCTAGTGTGCAATAAGTTACTTCTGGTTAATATTGCACTCTCACTTGTGTATGTATAGGTTAATCGTATGATTAGGGTGCTCTATGGCTTTTGCAGTGTGAGGGGCGGGTTATTACCTAAGGTGAAGCCGAGGGCTTTACCTCTACTTCGATTACCATGGTTACATGACGTGTAAGTATAAGTGTGAGTGCAATAATGCAGTATTTCTTGAATAGCCGCCGCCCTCGTGTAGAGGCCGCAGCTGAAGAAACTTGTTGAACATAGAGGTCTCTCTAGTCTGCAAAGTTACTGGCCACGCCCACATCACATGCTTTTGATGCTTCGGTGTCAATCCCATCCAATCTCATCCTATTACGTGCACGGTCTATCAATGATAACATAATAGTCGTGGCATTCACAGCTAGGGGTGCTGCTGTTGGCACCTTCCAAAGTGTCCAATTATGTCAACAGAAAGAAATGTGACGTTTAATTAAGTACCAACTCGTCTTGGTGTGAACTAGAGACTTAAAATTGAATCATCTTGACATGGCTTTTCGTGTCAATCATCCTATTACGCATTTTCGTAGCCTTGTTATAAGTCACATACACCACCTCAATACCTGCTCGTGACTGGTTGCACATCACATGACCGTAGTATAACTAAGTAAATAAATAAATAATAAATAACACACGTGTCACGTGATCATAGTATAAATTGAATAGCATGCTATGTAGCTTTTACCAGCACTGGGAGCGGAGTTAGAGCTTTTTGCTTCGCCTCGAGCGATAACAGCATCCTTGTGCTTGTAAATGCCGGCATGGAGCATGCTAATCGTGCAATAACCTATATTTACACTGGTTCATGTTATCCATCAGGTGCAGTACTGTTATAGGTCAAGGTGTAACAGTATGCTATTACAAATTTATTGAGGGTTGATTTGCCAGCCAATTTGCTGTCACTGTGGCTTCGTCATTATTTCTCGATATAGTCTTTGGTGACATGTAGAAAGTGCATGAGTTTACTCACTCAGCGGAAGTGCAGATCGGATTTGTCAAGTCGGCCATCATCAAGTTTATTGGTTGCAACTCCTCGTTACTGCTCCCCCTGGATCATTCTTCGCATAATTTAGCTGGTGAACCCACTTCATCCATGCAGTATTTCATTGTACCGTGATTACTGTGACTCTATACCCCATAGTGGCATCTTGCGTTATAATGGCATGCTGTTACAGCTACGAGGTCTAGTTGCAGGAATTTCTGGTAAAATTTACCAATAATGGTATACACATTTATTGCAAAGCGATGATACCGTTGTTAAAAATAAAGACTGATGAATAATAATAGCAGGTTCCTAGGCAGTGGTCAGGTAGGGAACATTAATTTAAAAAGAAACTAAAGTATTTGAGTCGTACAATTAGTGACATTTTCCAAGAACTGGTATGCTTCTAGGGCAGTCTCTTCTAAAGTCATTAAAAGCAAGTTTGTGTCTATTACTATGGACAGACCCCCAAACGCTTTGAGGTCTTTCCCATCCATATGAGTAGAGTCTGCATTGATCATGTTGACAGTGAGGGTGAAGCTACAACTAAGCATACAGAGTAGCAACAATAAAGACCTCCCAGTGACGATGATATTGTAGTAGTTCTCGTGTATAATGGAAAGATTTCTATTTCAATACATCAATTGTTCATTGGAATTTGTGTTGCATTAATTAATTGAAAGTATGGATTTAGGAAGGGATAACAGCAAATTCACTGTATTACTCGTAAATATTGATCCACCATTGCAGCATCTCTATTTCAGTTGCCCAATAAACTAGTTTGGCATTAACTTATTATGCAATATCAGCACTCTACAGCACGAGTTGCCCTTTACCAGTAAAACGTTTCTTGCATTCAATACTACATAGAAAGGCTTCCATTGGTATGTCGCGACTGCTGTCAGTAATAACAGTTCTTGCCATGCGTCGAGAGTCCACCGGTCCCAGACAGTGCTCAAAGCTGACAAAGCAGGGCTTGCCACACATACAAGTCCGACAGGCATCCAAGAAGGAACACAAGTGCAATGGCAGACATGAGCTATTGTACTGAATTCGGTAACAGTTCATGACACGGCCGCATAATTCCATCAGTGACAGTA
Source organism: Corticium candelabrum (assembly GCF_963422355.1). Lineage (NCBI taxonomy): Eukaryota > Metazoa > Porifera > Homoscleromorpha > Homosclerophorida > Plakinidae > Corticium > Corticium candelabrum. The sequence continues at coordinate 5,381,591 of NC_085089.1, read as the reverse complement.
CTCCCAGTCTTGACTGCATGATACAAACTGATTTCTCATTAGCAAACTCATTCCCAGATACGTCTAGGGTGTCAAGGTGCAAATAGTGCATATTACAAGGTAAACAACGAAGCTTGTTGTTAAGTAGTAAGAGCTTCTGTAATGCTTTGAGACGATGGAATGTATATGGCAAGGTGTGTAGTTGATTATTAGCCAAGTTAAGGCTAACAAGACCGACCATTTCCCCAAATTGAGCAGGTAACGAAACCAATTGGTTATCTGACAAGTCTAGGGTCTTGAGAGAACATGACAATGAAGTCTGACATATAGATGATGGAAAGGAAGACAAACGATTTTCAGCTAGTCGTAGTTCGGCAAGTTTGTCTAAGTTTGCCAGTGAGCTCGGCAGTTCTCTGATTTTGTTATGAGTCAGATCCAAGATACGAAGGTGAACCAATTCTATGATTCTACTGTCCACTTTAGCCAACATACAGTTTTGTATCACCAGTGTCTCTACTGTAGAAGGAAAGCCATCTCTTAAAGGGTAGTTCTGCCGTTGGGTGATCGTCAACTTCAACTTGGGTCGTTCATCTAAATGAAGTAAATCTCTTGCGTTGGGAAGTTCTGGCAGGTGAACAGGAATTTGATCCTGAGAAGGTTTCATGTGTAAAACCACGAGTTTGAGAAATTTTTCCAAATGAACAGGATCAGCCTAAAATACAACCAAATAAACCATTAGAAATGAAAGCTACATCACACAGTTGAACGTAAACTGACAAATACCATGTAAAGCTTAGAACAATGCTATAACGCACAACAAGGTGCAAGTGCTAGGTATACAGGAAACAAGTTCATGTCACACAATGATATACAATGGGTCTACACGTTTACGTCACACAGTGACATACCATGGGTTGTTGTATCACTATAAACTTGTTGCCTGTATTATAGTATACATAGCACATGCAGAAGCAAGACGTCATGACATCCACGTACATTGGCAATTTGGCACGATAAACATCATTCTCATTGTATTGACTTGGGCATAAGAAGCTATTCTTGAGTGAATCTTGACTGGCTGTGAACATAAATTTGGCAATTGCCACACTGCTGATATTCTGATGAATGTGTATAGAAATGTGTAGTTACATTCCACTTTGAAGTTGCTGCACTATTAGGCAATATGCAATACTTCTTCACTTCACTTGTATTGTAACTGTATTGACTTTAGTTCACAACATCCCACATACACATACAGTGATACTGTACATCTCTCACTTAGCACTACCTGCTATCATTTATGCATAACTATAGCTACTTAATAAGCAGAGACCTTTATTCAATCATTTCAGAATTTCAAACATCTGATGTTTGATTGGCAACATGCAACTTCTTCGAAAAACTCGGACAGTCTTGCGGTTGAGAGAAGATAAACACATCACACAAGCTCTACTTGCTACACCATATTCTTACTAAATCTGTATCACACAAAGTTTATTTCCAAAATTTTTAAATTGAGGCGATGCATAGAGATAGAAAATTAGAGCTATAGCAAGCTCTCCAAATATGAGCAAACAAGCCTAATGCACGTTATAGGGTGTGGCCTTAGGCCCTAGTAACGGGTGTACTCACTGCCAGCTGCATGTTTGCCTCAAAACTTCCAGGCCATTAGAGGAATCCAAGGTATCTGTATTAAGCAAGTATTTTCATTGTCCAAGTTACACACAACATTTACACTTCACATACCAGATAATTAATAAACGGATATCATTGAATCACCTATATATATATATATATATATATATATATATATATATATATATATATATATATATATACCTCACATCCCCACCAACTAAATATTATTAAATAGTGTCACGTGACCTTGCTGATGTAGAGTTGGTGGGAAGGATTCCGAAGTACTAGCGTCGCCTTACCGTGACCAACGTACTTCTTGAATACCTTCAACACGTTATTTCTAACCTGTGAAAGCGAAGCCAAAAACAGCCACCCCCGCATTACTACAATCATCAACCTTCCACATCGTGTGACATAGCATACTTACCTCATACTTTTTAGTCTGCTTGCCAGTGCACAGCAGCAAAGTTACATCGCCCAACGTTTTCGTCGTCGTCGTCAGCAACGTCTTCACGCGCGGCTTTATTCCCAACGCTAGCGTCGCTTTTACGGGCTTGGCGGTGGCCGGCGATGTAAGGAGTGAATAGACGACGTGAACATCGCAAGACAATCTCATGTCACGAAACGGCGATACAAGAACTCTTTCGCGGCCTTGCTTGTCCCGCCTCTAAAGTGCGTTACATCTCGTTCAAAGCGTGCGCATGCTCGTAGCCCGGCCATCATGTCGGAGGCACCGCAAGATGAAGGTGCGTCGGCGACGTTCTCGGCGCAGCCAGTAGACAGCGACGGAGGTAGACAGTTGTATACGATTCCCGGCGTACTGCATTTTCTTCAACACGAATGGACGCGTTTCGAACGCGAGCGCTCCAATTGGGAGGTGGAACGCGCCGAATTGAAGGTGTCCAGACGACTACTCAGCTACATCCTGACGTCAGGCTGCTCTGTCTTGTAACATGTTTTATGGAATGTCGTTACAGACGAAAATCGCGTTTCTACAAGGCGAACGCAAGGGACAAGAGAACTTGAAACGCGACCTGCTGAGAAGGATCAAAATGTTGGAGTATGCACTGAAGCAAGAAAGGTGGGGCCAATCTTCTGTCAAACAGGATAGGGTGGAGTCTGGCGGGTGTTACAGAGTAGAGGCATGTTCAGTTCGTGCGTGGAGATGGCTACACTCCGCAGGTATTGTTGACACGCGGGGGCGTGACTCTGAATTTTGGTGTCTTCTGACCAGGGCGAAGGTGCATCGGATGCAGAACGGGATGGAAGAGAATCCTTCCGAGCCGGTGAAGATCAAGAGGCAGAGGGAACGTAAGGACCAGGTGGTTTCGTTGGTGTTCTTGATGGGCATCAGTTGCTTCTGTTGTGTATAGCTGTGCGAGACATGAGCAGTGCTGTCAGTGAAGTGCAGCAGGCAAGTCGACGACAAGGACGCCATTTGTTAAGACAGTAAGATGATGATGATGATGTTGATGATGCATCTTGAAGTGGTTTGTGGTTACTTGTATGGTTGTGTATTTGTTAGTTCTTTTGAGTTTTGAGTGTTATTGGTACTTGGTGTATGGTGTATATGCATGTTTACGTACATCTTTCTATTAAACAATTGTAGGCGTAGACTTTCTGTTGAGTTGTGCAGCTTGTAGAGATGTCTAGCAGTAATACTGTATTAGATATACTGATAACTCTCGACTATCAGGGTTGGTCATACACATTCTTTTTTCAGTGCTAGCAGACATGTGTCGGTTTGCACTGGATTTTTGTGTGTGATGTTGTCATTCTTATCGTGATTAAAGTAATCTATGCAATTTTATCACTAACAGTATTTTGGTGTTACTGCCTAGAGGCAAACGCTCAACTTCCTTACTAAAAGTATGTTGCAATGCTGTGTGATTTTACAGAGTATTGCTGTTTTTAGAGAGATTGGTTAGGTTCATAATGTCGAAGTAAGTAGCGTCAATGAGTCCTGATGCGCTGACATCATTGTCAAGTGTAAGGTCTTTATTCTGATATTGACATGAAGGTTTTGAACTTGTCAGAGTAACTGATGCTGGTGTGAGAATCATAATGTTACATTGACACGAAAATAGTAGAAGTGACTACAACATTAACCACTACACTAAGGGTTTTGCAACAACAGAAGCATGCAGTTGTTCTTAATTAATCAGAAACGATACACAAAATTTAGAACTTGCAATGACGAAGATGGGACAATCTGTTGTTTTGTGTTTGTTGTGCTGTTTATGCTTTTTATGTTTATGGCACAGCAGAAAATATCAAAAGTAAAAGAAACACTTTGAGGTTTGTGTTACAGCACTCGTAGTACAGCAGTTGCTCTTGTTTACGACCCCTCTGATGTGCGACAACTAATCACTGATGACAAGATTGTTCATGAAGGGGCCAAGTTTGTTGGCTTTGGGGTGGTCATAATCGGGAAGGACTACTGTAGTAGTACATACATCCTTACTTACATTTGTACTAACAGTACTAATGATAAGGGAGAGAGACATAGCTACACAATAGTAGACGATGATATTATATATTATACTAAACTTATATATTATACTAAACTTAGATCATTCCTGATACACAAGTGCATCGCGAAACTATGGAACAGATCAGTGTCAAACATTATCATCGTTAGCAGCAATATTAGGACATAACCGATATCATAATCAATATCATGAAACAAGCTTGAGACTACTCTATACCTCATATCGAGCAGATGCATTACATACTATAGTATTTTATCTATCAGTTTATTTTACTTTAGTTTAAACCTTAGACAATAGCACCATTATGGCAATTTTAATTTGTTAGCATAATTAATCTATGACTAAGCAAGTGACCAGTTGTGTGTTTGGTTATGTTTACAGATATTTACAAGAGATAGGATACGCTGACGCTGTGATTGGAGTACGGACAAGTAGAATCAATTCTCTTCTTAGCCACCCAAGCTCAGACAGTCTGTCGGCCTTTGGTGCTTCTACTTCTGTTGCATCACAACACTTACCTGCATCTGTATCATCGGCTAGGAAGACTAGCGTGGACGGACCTCCTAATACCGTACCAGTGGAGTCTGTTGAAGCATCTCTTTTCAAAGCTTCAGACAGTGAAAGTAGTAAGAAGGTCCATAGAAGTTCTTTGAATGTAACGCTGAAATCTAGAGGTATGGAACAAACCCAAGATGAACAACTTGTGTCAAGGTGAGATGATGCATTAGTGTCTTTATTTTCGAGCTTATGTAATATATGGTTGTGGATTTGCACTGACTTGATGCATTTGGCGTAATCTGTTGCATTTAGGATAATTATGTTGCTGGTCATCTGTTGGTCTTTCTGTGTAATTGTGTAACGTATGGATCAATAAATTTGAAAATGTTGTGATGGCCTGTGAGTCAAACTGAAGTGTCAGTTATGGTGAAATTGTATGTGTATCTTGTAAGGTGTTTGAGTTATACTTTCTTATTTTAAAATAAGTCTGCCATGTGAAAACTGAAGGGATTTCGTTTGCACAAATATCATGCTTAGAACGATTGGGTTGTTTACAGATTTTTGTGAACAAGTACATAAAGCAAGTAAAGCTCAGTGAGAGTTGAATTTTGTGAGAATTTACAGGGTCATCTATAATTGTTGACGTTTACTCAAGAGTACAAAGCGTACTCTTTTCTGCCTACCTCCTCCCCCCTAAGCGTACATAAAAAATGTTGGTCATGTGAACCTATTTCTAATGGTATTACAATAACAAATAATTAGAAGCCCTTGCGAAGATTGATATGCACATTTCATTATTCTGGTCAGCAGTCTTCTGTTGTCGTTGTACTTTCTAAACAGCTTTCTCGTGAGACAGATGGGCTGGCAAAGACAAAGCGTTCACTAACTGCTGGTTACTGTTTGCCGGTGTTGTATGAACAGCGCAAGGTCTTTTACACAGGTCTGTTAGTACCTACTACACAGGGTACTTACCGTTCCACGTCGTGTATGCTTTAAACACGTGCGACGAACACTTAGCGCGTGCTATACGCCTGATACACGTGCCATGGATAGTTACATAGCTACATTCATAGGTATTTCCAACATGCGTACGTGTAAGTGCAATTTCTTGACTTCGGTATCACTTCCTATCTACTTCTGGGCCCAAAGAAATTATCGACATTTTATGCTTCACCCCAAGAGCTTGTACCTCTTGCGTGCTTGAGTAAATGTCGACAATTATGGATGATTCCTAACTGTGGTTGCTCAAACGAATGTTTCTTGATAGAGTAGCCGATCAGGCTGCATTCTAACCTTATTGTTTAATTAATACGAATTGAAATGTTATTTGTGTATAGTGTGTATGTTGCCAGAAGCAGCAGAGAGCTTTTATACTGTGTATAGGCTTTTTATGTATCGTTCAGGTGGTTGCATTGATTTGTGTGGTTGAACATGTAGCAAATACAATTCTACATTGTTAAATGTATTGAGACTGATAAGTGAGCGGTTTGGATAACGGATTTTGACAGTGAAGTGTTCCTATCACTGATTTTGAGAACAGTTTACTGTGTTCTGAAAGCTTGGCATGCAGTAATTGACAAATTTCCTACTTTGTCTTTAGTTTTGTTGCGTGTTTGAACAAAAGTGTGTTTGTCGCTTGTGTGGCATGCAGTTGAGTATTTTGACGTGATTGGAGTTTTCATGTAATGATACTAGTAGCTAAGTATATTCATAGCGATTGTAATTGTGGTGAGTGCATTTTCAATTTTGTCCTATGCATGTCTTTAACACATTTATTGGCTGTTGGTTTCATATGATTATAAAAGTTGAGTTGTTTTTAGTCCTGTGAAGCCAAAATCACCAGAACTGACCTCATTTCCTGGGTCGAACAGTGAAGAGGGCCTATTTGAAGAGGAGACTGTAGTTGCACATTTCAACTTTCTCAAGGATCTTGCAGATGGCGATGAGGACGATAAAGATAGCGATGAAGATGAGGATGATGGTGCAAAAGGCAGCAATAAATTAAGCAGAACCCAATTAGACAAAAGCAAGTTTCTTTAGGGTTTGTTATTATTGCTTTGTTTGTATGGTATTTACTTCTGTAGATGCTCTCGGTAATGTTGACTTGCTGGATCCTGATCAAGAAGCTGCGATTGCAGAGTTTGAGTTTTTGTCTCATGAAGCCGAAGAAGAGGATCACAGAGAACCACCATCACGACCCGAAGAAGAATTTTCTCAGGGTATGGACGCAAGTATGCTTTTTCCAGTAACTAGTGTGGTAATTATATTCTAATAAATGTGATCGAATATAGAATTGATAGCAGATAGTGGTCCAACAAGTGGACAACATTCATCTCTTTACTTAGGGGTAAATACAGGTTGTTGTTTGTTTTAGTATGTTTGTTTGATGTTGAAAAACTGATGCAGGGAAATGAGTGGAAGTTGGGCCTTGATCCGGAACAGTTGTCAAAACTTAAAGATGAATATAAACAAGATCGTAAGAAAAAGGCACAGCAGTCGAAACGTAAGGTTTTAGCTGTCCTCGATTGTGTTGTGTGGCAATGAACTTATGCGAGAAAATCTATGTTTGCATAATAATACGTGTCAATGACATAGAAAGTAATGACAGGTTGTGTTTATTTGTTAGGTCCAACGCACTCCCAGTTGCAGCAGATGATGACATCTCTGAATCAGGGAGATGAAGTTGGTCTCACGTCCAACTTTCAGTCTGTGTTACCCGTGTCAAACACTGACATCACCGAAGAATCGGTGCTGAATAGTGAGATGCCAACCTTTGGACCACGAATACCGCGAAAGAGTAAGAGTTTACTGCACTTGTGTGTGTGTGTCATGTGACAATATAGTGTGTAAATTACAGCCAAAAGAGCATTGCTTCAAACGGATGGTGGTAGAGGTGCACCTGATGGTGAGTCTGTTGGCTTGGGTTTAGGAGATTTAGCCAATTTGCCTGAACACATACACAATGAAGCCGAGTCGCAATATGGCGTAAGTGCAGCTAACATATCACTATGCATACGATGTATGTCTCAGCGTGCATGTCACAGACTACAGCCCCAAAGACGTGGAGTCAGAAGTACTCCTTAAAGAGGTAACTTTACTCTGTTATGTGATTTCGCTACATCTTTAGTTTTAGTCGATTCAGACTGTGCTTGTTCTGATAGCCACTTTGACTGTGTTCGATCGCTCGCATATCATCCCACAGAACCCATTCTTGTGACTGCATCTGAGGATTGTACACTGAAGTTGTGGAATATACAGAAACCACCACAAGCTAGGAGGTAGGCATCTCGAAATCTCATCTGAAGTATTATATTGGATTTTATCATGCATAGGAGTAACATCTGTGACTTGGAGCCCGTGTATGCATTTAGAGGACACCGGTAATGAATGGTCTTGTTTGAGACGATTGGATTGTCTGATTTGACTTCTAATGGTCGGGTTTTATGCAGGGCCGCCGTTTGGTGCTGTTGTGCCAGTCTGTGCGGATCGTATGTGTTTAGTGGCAGTTCAGACATGACGATATGTCGTTGGTTGTTGCCTAGTTCATCGTGTGATACGTATGGTCCATACGGTAAGAGTTCAGTTTTCACTGACTTTTATTGCGCATCTGTTGTTTGTGGAATAGATGATGATGATGATGTGTTTGTCTTCTTGCCTTCTTACTTTGCTCTATTTCTGTCTGTATGTTGGTTTCTATATTAATATGTTGTATTAGTGTGACGTACTCTAGGCTTGAGCATCCAGTCAGCCATTCCTCTCTACGAGGTTAAAGATCTTTCGACAAAACAGTTTTTGCCTTGTGAGGGGTGATTGGCTAGACCCTGCAAGCATAGTGTAATGTGTGTCTGTGTGTCTGTCTATCTGTCTCTTTGTCTGCTTGCCTGCCTGCCTGCCTGCCTGCCTGCCCGCCTGTCTGCCTGCCTGCCTGTTTGCCTGTTTTGTCAGTCAATAATAGTCTGTATATTTCTTACAAGTGAACTTGTCCACCACTTTATTAATTAAAGGGCTTTGCCTTTTCGCTTGTTTGTCTGTCTGTCTTTCTAGTTTTTCTTTGTTTGTCTTTTTGTTGTTTGTGCATGCATGTATCCCAGAGGAGGGCGATTACTAACGTGCGCTAATGACTCGCCTATAGTTTGAAGTAGCAAATTTGCTCAGTGTAGGAACTTTCTAGCATGGTGCTGCATCTAGATATTGTTAGACAATGGAACGTGTCCTCTTGTCCAACGAAATCGCCTGCAGAAGGACTCGTACAATACTTAGATTGTCTGTTGGAATTTGTTCCGTTACTTTGTGTTTGCAAATGCTAGCTCTTCTAGAGTCAACAGGAGAAAGGAATAACTATTGCTGATTGTACATGGAGCTTCAACCTCTGACTTAGCTATTGTTATTTGCGCATATAGCGACCAAAATCGGTCTCATTTACAAGCTAGCGCGCGTGCCTTCTCGTGTTTGATTATTGGCATTATGAGTTCAGCGAAAAATGTACACGTAATCAGACATACTGGTAGCACTCCTACAGTGATTTATAAGAATCGTGTGAATCGCTGTCTAGATGACGAAAAGGGAGGACTGGGTCGAGTCTACGTACATGCGAGATCTAGTAGGTGTCTATTCTACCGGTTTTCTCAGACTAGGTACGTATAGAGACCAGTCTTGCCTATATGTCAAATGAGACGCATTGTAATGTCATGCAGCAGCAACGGGTGGCAGAATCCATCAAAAGCAACACCTTGCTCGCCGTTTTCATTCAGGCTCTAGGAATATGCGCTAGTTGTGCATCCACTACGGAAAAACAACGGAGATTGTAACAGAATGATTTGCAGGCCCTCAAAACTACGACTACCGCCACTGCCGGATGTTGCCCCAAGACACTGCTGCATGCAATGAGCAAACCGCATGATCAAGTACGGGATTTTGACGTTGCTCTTTGGTTGAAGACTAAGCTGCCCTCAAAGTGCACACGTTAGTAATCGTCCTCCTCTGCATGTACCCTGTGGGGTATCTGTTTCTCTGCTAGTGTTCATTTTTCTTGTATTGTACATTTGTCTTTTTTTGGTATAAAGCAAGACTTGTAATGCAAACAATGAAAGATGTGGTCATATCTAGTGACTCACTATCATAATTGGCTTCTGTATGCATTTGCATTGTTTTCTTCATTTACTTGTCTGACTGTGTTTTTCATCGTGTTCGTAGAATGGTTGGTTGCACTTACCTGTTTCTACTATTGATTGTTTCAAGTACTCACGTTTGACTTTTGCATGTTGATTGACTCGTAGATTTATTTGTTTCTAATTTGATAATGTGCACGTTTGGTGACCTGTTTTGCTATCTGAAAACATTTGTGACATGTTGGCTCGTTATAGGAGGCTGTCATGAACTGACAGACAAATTTAGGCGAATACTGCGGGGACACACAGATGCTGTGTGGGATCTAGTAGTGCTACCAGGACACGATAATGTTCTCGTTTCCTGTGCTGCAGACAGTACGTGTCGACTATGGAGACATGATGCTGAACAACCTTTATTAGCAACTGTCGACATCTCAGACGGTGTGATCTTGTTATCATTGTGTCGGTCACAATTTTGATGTGATGTGTCTGGTGCAGGACAGCCAACTTCCGTTGACAGCGTGCCCTGTAATCCCCAACAGTGGGTCACTGGCTTTACTAATGGGAAGGGAATAGTTTATGATGTGGAGACGGCATCACCTGTAGTTACTTTCAATGATTGCCCAGGTATGAAATCGTACTAGAACCGAACATTTTTACTGTCTTGCCTTTTTAGGTAGTTTAACTTCATTCAGAGTTTGTGTTGATTTGCTTTTGCTACTGTAAGTGTGGTAATTGTTCTGCTGTTGGTTGCAACTTGTGTACCTTGTGTTGTTTGGACGGTGCCCTCACTGTGTACAGTAATGATTTTTGCAACAGCTGCGTGGAATGTATTTGGTCTGACTGAGATGTTTGTCTGTGCTGTTATGATAGTTGTACATGTACATACACATTAGTGTCATGTGGTTCAGGTAAGCAAATGTTGGTTCTGTGAGGGTATAGTCATTCCGTAGCAGTTTATTACTCAGTAGCCTTGACATAATGCAGTAGAGGCTAATTGATTTTGTTGGTGCCGAAATTAACAACAGTGCTCAAGAGCTGGCTTGGTTGGTGGTTAGATGTACTGCTTTTTGTCATTTTTTGAAGTATTGGTTACTGTTATAGTTGTTAATGTACTGCCAGTGATTGTGAAGAATCACCGAGGATGCACAGGAGTGATTACTAAAATTCTCATTCTGTTTTTGTTTGTAGAACAAGGAGGGTTGCAACGAATCAATAGAGTTGCGAGTCATCCTACGTTGCCTGTGACAGTCACAGCACATGAAGATCGACACCTTAGATTCTACGATAACAGAACCGGTAACAAGAAGCCAGTCAATGAGCTTGTGATCGGATCGGGTCAATGGTTGATTGAGTGATTTGGATATTGCAGGTCGGCAGCTACACTCAATGGTGGCTCATACCGATGGTGTAACTAGTCTAGCAGTCGATCCGAATGGCCTATTTGTAGTATCAGGAAGTATGTTGCACATTTTTCTGGTGTTATTTGGCTAATACCTTTTTGGGTCTTGTTTAGGTCACGACTGTTCTTTACGGTTGTGGAATTTTGATACCAAATCATGTGTGGATGATATTACTTCACATCGAAAGAAGTACGAAGAGTCTATCTGTGATATAGCATTTCATCCAGTTCACCCAATGATAGGAAGTGCAGGGGCAGATTCAATAGTGAAGGTTTTTATGTGAATATGTAGCAGCAACATAAATGGGACAACATGCAGGCTGTCTCTTCCCAAAGTGACCTTGTGTTACGATTTACTAATGAAGGCCTACCGAAGTTGGCTTGTAGTTATTTGAATCCATTTCATAGCATTGCAATGAAACGGAGTGAAATTTCTGTGCTCTAGCTGTATCTCAGTCAGAATTGAAGTGGCTATGTATGTAGACCAAGCACAGACATTTGTGGTGGTCGTTTGCTACTGTACCATAGGAAAACGACAGGATATTTTGTGAATGTCTTCTAAGATTTTTTCCTGGTGGCAAAGTTGTAATTATGTAGCTAAGGGAGCCAATAGGGTTTATAGCGATGCCGAAGTCGCAGGACAGTATTCTCGACACTACTCCAAGAGTACATGTTGACATATGAGGAGCTGTGTTAATCATACAGAGAGCTATCTGCCACAGTCTCCAACTCTGTGAAGCATAAGAGAATCATTCAGGTTGTGAGTGGTGTGATATACATAACAGAAACATGTTGCACATTGAGGATTCAACGAAGATTTCTAATCATCTAGGAGTTACTAAGTAATTAATTGAAATTTTTGATGAGTACAACTTGAATAATGTGGTGAGTTGTTATGTGGAATCGTGTAGGTATTGGCCACAGCTGATTTTCATCACAACATTCCACACAAATTGTAAGGAAATGGAGTGTTGACTACAGGCTGTGTTGACAGAACTTGTCGTTTTGGCAGCAGCTGTATTTTGGTACGTGGTTGAAGTTCTTTAGATGTTTATATTGTGTGGCCTACAAGTGACTCTAGTAATGTACTACAGTCTGCAATAGGCACATAGTAATAGAGAGTCTCACCATACGGAATCTTGTAACGTTAACCACGTACTGCTATTTGTTAGTACCAGATGACTTGGGTTGGAGTTATGGTACGGACAGCATAATGTAAGTAGAGTGAGACACCGCGGTCAGGAGAGCAAAATTTCATACATAATTAATTAAACATGCCATTTGCATCATGAATGGCAGACTTCTTCAGTACAAAAATGGTGAGTACACGTTACAGATAGAGTGACTTTTAAGAACAATTTACTTGTTTTCGTTTGATAACACGGTTGAGTCCATGGTGCAATTGTAGCTGTTCAGAACTGTAGGTGGAAAGTAAACAAACAATTTCAGCCTACCTGCAACAAGATAATTATTTAGCCGAATCTTACCTTGACGTGTGAAAATTCGTGATTGTATTTAATTAAGTTAATTAAGTATCGCTGGTCAGAATTAGAAATCTTGATTAGCTGGGCGGTAGATCTGTCTGGCTATTCTATCGGCTTAGAGAATGAAGAAAAGTTTAAGTAGATTACAAATAAATTTAGACAAACCAGAAATACCTAGTCATTACATCTTTAATAGCATTTACCATGTCATACCTTAAAATTATACTAAATTTACGTTCGGAAGCTCGAGGCAATGAAGGCTAAAGCGCGCTAGATGCACTGGAATGGCGGCCATTCGTCATTCTTTGCAGAGCGAGATATTCTCAAAAGCTGATGAACGACTCGTCGGTGTTGTCAGCGTCACAAAAGTAGGGCGAAAGAAAAAGGCTCGGTTTCTTTGTGCATCAGGTAGGTCGTCACTCTAACTGTTGCTCTCACCCTGTAGACAGCATGTAATGGTCTCTGTTGAATTGACACAGTAAATAGCGAACAACCGCCTCAAGCAGCCATTCATCAAGTCAAACGTGCATCTGAGAAAGAACCGTTCAAGAAAAAGCAAACGTGGAAGCTCGACGAATTGATTCATCTCGACGGCAAGGGAGCCAACTCTGTGAGGAATTTTTTATGTCTAGAGAATGTGAACGAGATGGCCTGTTCTATCTGCTTTTCTGCTCTTGTAAAGACTTCTCCCGATTTCGACCTTCGATTTGACAAAACTTATAGATGGACTGCATCTAGTGTTGCTGAGAAGAACGCATTTATCACGTGCTTGTGGAAAGTGGGTGACTATTTGACCGTAGCTGTCAGATTTAAAGCAGTAGATGCTGTTGTCTTTCTTTAGCTTTGTCACAAGTGTTTGCAGAGGAAGAAACCGGAATTTGATAATGTTGACAGGCACCGTTTGGAAGGTTGGTTTGATCACTGCAGTCAGAACATTTAATAGCAAACTTGGAAAGTCTAAACTCTGCTAATATGATTAATTATTAAGTATTAAAAATGGTGAAGTCAGTGAAAGTGGAAGTATATATGCAATGCACACACCAGCAGACTACTTCTAGTCACCTGCTGATAATGTGGCAAGGACTTGGGCAGGTTTGGAATAGCAGAGCTAAAATGTTGGATATGTGAAATTTAAAATTTGTTAGAAAATTTCAGTAAGTTTAGTACGTTGATATCAATAATTTATTTTATTGCAAAGTTATAATTTGTTTTTGTTCTCAGAACAATTGAAAGTATTTGATCCTAGTCATCTAGGAAATACTACTGCTCCTGTTGGTGAGTAAGTGTCATTGCAATAGAAACAGTTTTGTTGACATCTGATGTTTAGAGGAAGCTTATGAGGAGTTATCAGCTAAGGAAGAAACCGACTTGGAGCAGATTCTCTCTGGGTGTGAGTGGTCAATTAGCAATGTAGAAGCTCTTACAGAGAAACTGACTGAAGAACTGGCGTGTTTGGATGATGTAAGTAAGTGTTATATTTACTGAATTTAGTGATAGTTTGTGTACAGAAGGAGGTACTATATGATATGGATTGTGAGGAATTGCAGTCTTAGGGATGTCAGAAGGAAGTGCAGGTTTTAGTGATTTTTCTCTAATCATTCATTGGTAGACTCACTTTGGTGAGATATTGTTGGTGAGTGGTTCGTCTGGACGGCTTGACTTTAACGGGAGAAAATGTCTTTGTTTTTTATGGTACAAAGTGTATGTAATTTGTATTTTAATTGCTGCATTGCTAACTGCTTTCTAGCTGTTTGTTTTATATACAACAACTAGAATAAGTGTAGCAGAACAATATTGTTTTTGTGTGTTAGGCAAACATTCATTCCATTATAGCTTCAGAAGAACAAGTAGTGTTTCTCCTTAGTCAGATGGACACGGCATTGTGGGAGTTACAGAAAATAGAAGACAAACTTTGTACATATGATAGCCTATTGCAAGTGAGTTTACTGTCAATGTCGTGGTAGGAGACACTTGCTTTCATGGATGATGTCTGTTTGGTCAACAGGAGGTTCGGGATGCAATGGAGGATATGGATGACAAAGACAAGAGACTTCAAATTGAAGATCGAAATCATGAGCGGCTTTTAGACGAAGTGGAATCATTAGTGGTTTGTCTTGTAGCATACTTGTCTGAGATTGATTTTTGAGTGGACATGTTGTGTGTTTATAGAGCAAATTAGATCTTGGTTTGGTTGCTGAAGATCTATTACAACGTGGTGATCTCAGCAATCCTCAGAGCCTGTCCCAATGCACAGCAGCTGCATTAGCACTGCAGCAGGCAACTGATGCGGTTCTTAGTCCAGGTTATAAATTCAAGTATTGTTGATTTTAGTGAGTTGTGAATGTGTGCTTTGCACCCAAGGAATGTCAATGCTGGCTGCTGTGTCACATCAGAAACAGAATTTTGACCAACTGACTTGGTCATTTGTGAGGCGCTTATCAACTCATCTCAGTGGTGTCTTTGTGAAGCAGGTTAGTGATATTTTAGTTTTCACATTGCTGGACTCCAGCTGGTAAAGCAACTTTGAATGGTTATGATTGTTGTCATATTTCCTCATTAATTAAGCGCTGTCCTGCAAAAAAATGCGCTGTCTGTGACAAAACACCACAGGGTAGAACAAACTGAGATGAATAAGCGCGCTGCACCTTGGAAAGAACGCCATAAGGCGTGGTCATTTGTCTAGCGCCCGTCTTGCATCTGATCACTTGCAGAAATTTTGCCACCATGAGACTACTGTACAACTTACGTAGGTATGAATTTGTAAAGACTCCGAAGCTACACAGCTTCCTTTAAGCTTGAAGTAGTATCGCACGCAGTTAGGCATGGAAATCGAGAAGCAGAGAGACACTATGGCCCGAATAAGAGAAGAGTGCGAAAATGGAGAGAAAAAATTAATTTGCAGCACTTTCAAATTAATAATCGTTGTCTTTGATGAGCTTCGTCTTCAAAAGAACACCACTGGGAAGAACAAACTGAAACGAATAAGCGCCGTGGTGCTTAATAATATCCCTGTGTCTACCGCGGTGTTATCCAGGCTACTTTCTAATCTGCATACATGCCGAAAACATGCATCTCCCGATATATTCCAAGCCAATACAAACCTGCCAACCCAGCTGAATCAAATTGAGTGAGTTTGCAGGAAAAAATGCGAGAGTCAGGGAATTTAAAAATTTTTGACACGCCTACAATAGCATTAATATCAATAAATTTATATTGTGATAAGTGTTAAATAATATATATTTATCAAAATTTAAATATTTGCTTGCTCAGTTGGAGTAGAAACCATTAATTAATCAATTACAGTACACCTAAATATGCAAGTGCAACAAATGTAAAACACAGAACTTGTATGTACTACTACCTAGATTAATTGATTATATAAGAACGAGGTATATACACATTCTTGTGGCTATAGTTGGGAACGTCATAAGTATATTTTGGACATAGGTGATCTCTATGACATTGCTAATAATTTATTTTGTGTATATATTGTTGTCACATGGCATTGCGAACTTCAGACATGCGCAATGCTAATTTGGCTGCTATAAAATTTTCCCGTATAGTGCGCGCTGCTAGTATATATCAAAGACTATGTAGCGGTGCACACGCGGTTCACAAAGATGGCGTCGTTTCGCTGCTACGCGATGTGTAACTTTGGCAATGCGCAAGCTTGAAAATAGAAGTACTCTCTGTCATGTTATGGGAGATAAAGGGTTCTAAACAGGAAATGTGGTATATATGCCAAGCAAGTGGTCTATGCATATTGAAATGAGAATTGTTGTGAGATTTGAAAGAATTTGTTATGGTATGGTTGTTTATCGAGAACAAGTTTGATTTGATTCTTGTGGACATGGTAAATTATGTTGGATGACAAAGCAAGGTTATATCTTTTCAAGCGAAGGATCATACAGTGCATTATGTCTTTTGTTTGTTTTGATCAATGTTATAGCTACCCTTGTTGCTTCTTGGACTCTTCAGTAGTTTTCCCAACTTCACTGTTTTATTTCAAGAATGGTGTTGGCCAAGATGTTTGTAATGGTAGTACAGTAGTAATATTGGACAACGTTGTAGTTTGACAAGTTATTGCCTGTTTTAGGTGTAGATTGTTTTTGCTCACATGCATTGCACTGTTCAGTGGTGTGATGATTAGCTAATCCACATGGAAATATCATTTTGTGCTAGTGCCATCGTGCCACAGGGCACTGCTTGTTGTTATGCACTTGATGACTGTTTGGTTAGGTGTTGGATCTTGCGAAGAAGACTGGTTTCTTTAGACAGGGTTGTTTGGGAAAGTAACAGTAGAGAGACAATAGGGAATGTTTTGAGACTGACTGCTGGTCATAATCTCAGTCAAATTACTGTAGAAAGATGGTTCATTAGAGGTTAGAATTTAGAACATATTTGTAAGATGTGTGTGTATTATTGTAACTAATTTGATCACTTGGTACGAAACGTTTTTGACAAAGTGCCAATTGTCGTTTCTGCGATCAATTTGTAATAGAAATTGTTGAAATGATGTCTAAATTGTGTAGTGCTAGATTGTTGTTTTCGTTTAGGCTGATGATGGTATGGATGTGATGGGAATCTATCAGTCAACCAATTCTTCTCTTATGTTACGTTCTCATACTGTTTATCATCAAGAACTACTGCCTTATTCAAAATTAATGGGTTGGCTACGAGATGTGGATTCGAAACAATACCAGGAAATTTGCAAGGTATGTACAGTCAAGAAACTTCACGACAATCAGATATAGTCAATGTCTGCCATAGTAGTGACAATGTACTGATCAATAATTGGTTGAGTAGTTGTTTACACGTGGACTTGCATCTGTAGTTATACTCAGCTCATATGGGTAGAGTATATGACAAGGAACTGAAAGGTTTTATGGAATTGGTAAAGCAGTCTCTTGTATCTAAAAGCCACCACGACAAGAAGATCTGTAATGCTTTGTTGTCTAATTTACATACACTATATGGTGTGGTAAACTGAGATACTTTGTTTTGCAGTAAAACATTCCAGATTATCGATGACTCAATCAACTGTGAGTTTGGGCAAATCGCTATCTAAGGAAAATATCAAGGCTGGAGGATCGATGGTTGATCTAACAGCCAGATCACTAGACAGCCCTACTCATGGTGCAATGGTTGGGGCTGCCGAAGAACGTGTTGGAAAGTTTGATGAGGTACCAAGCTTGTCCAATGCAATGTTCGGATTTGTTTCTGAAATTGTTTGTATAGGCATTCCACATGGTTCTAGAACAGTTGGAGCCTTTATGTCAAGCTGAGCAATATTTTTGTAGAAAGTTTTTTGCTTTGGACACAGTAACGAATGTTGTTGATACTGGTTTTGGTTGTGATTACGATTATGTGTATTTGCGTAGCCAGGTGCTGCTGCTGCTGGTACCGAAAGTCCCGATGGAATAATCAGAAGGCGACGAAAACGAGGGGCGAACATACAAGCCCAAAAGTGTGTCTTCATGTTTTCTTATTGTGAAGTTACTGATTGTGTGTGTGTGTTGTGTTACAGCAGGAGTCGGATAGGAATCACTGTAAGGTGAGGTTATTGTGTAACATTACTTTTACAGTCTGACTGTCATTGTACTGGTGTTAATTTATTGAAGAGGATCAATGGAAGAACTGTTTCCGTGCCTGGAAAGTGAACTTCAGGGTTTTGTTCAGTTTGGAGACAGACTAGATGGAATGTAAGTAATCAGTAAGTGCATGTGATGGGTGATCTTATGTGCACAGCGGACTTAGCTTGAGTGCACATTGAGGGCAATTTAGCTGCATGTGTTGCAGTCTGCCTTGAACTGTTGAGCATTCCTAGCACTTTGTGCCATTTGGGTAGTTTTCTCTTACTAAACTGATGTTGCTGGTTCACTATTGGAGACAAGAGAAAAGCACATTGTTGAAAATACAGTAGACCTTGATTATCCGACCCCCTTTGGGCAAGCCACGGAGGAATAGAGGTCAGATAAGTGAAAAGAACAGATATTTGAAGCGTCGGAGTTTCAACCGTACCTTGGAATTGCCGGCCCATTTTTAGTCCCAGTGTGTACATGTTATGAACTCTAGCACATGTACAATACACTGGTGATAAAATGATTGCACGTAGACGTGATAAGTGTGCTAAATGTGCAAACTACAATCACCAAACAGTTGAAACTAATTCCAGAAGCCTCTGTATCTTTCGTCGCCATTACTGCACGTTGTCACTGCACTTGTGCAAACAGGCTTTTGACGTCATTTTCGCTTTTCGAACAAAGTCGGATAAGTGAGGGTCTCCTGTACCACAAATGCATTGTTGTTTGTCGTTAAGTAGTGGCAGAGCAAGGAATTTCAGACTGGGTTGTGAACGGTGGCTGAAATGATTGTCACATTTGTTGTTTAGGAGTTTGTTACTTTTGGATGCTGTCTGGCAAGGCAGACACTGCAGTCTTTTTCACGATTGCTTTGAAATCATGTCAAGGCATCAACTGCTAACTTGCATTTGGAAAGTGTTTTACTGTATCAGTTACTGTCCGAGAGAAATATGATGATATCTAAGATTGCTGTGGTCATGATATCTTAGTTTATGACATAGGTTGGGACATTGTAGGTGTAGGTAGTATTTACGTAAAGGCCTGTCCACACTATACCAAAATGGATCGCGATTCGATCAGGATAGCGAGCATCCACACTGCACTTTGAAAACGATACCTCCGCCTCATTTCGATATCACGTGACTGATGACCGATGTGTACATGTGGCTTCTTTGCTTGTGGAAAGCACTGATATAGCGATGTAATGTGAGCGAGAACAAAGACGAGTGAGGAGTGTTAGATGTTCTGACTACACGCGTAGCGTACGTGAAGGTAATGCCTACTATTTCTAATTGGATTCAACCGATCGCGATCTGCGCGATTGAAACCACCTCACGATGTGGTTCGGACAGATCGCGATCCAGTTGCAAGTGTGGACAGCGTTGCGGTTGGATCGCGATCCAGTTGCCAGTGTGGACAGGCCTTAATATCGTTTGTGTATGAAACTGCAATTATATTAAGAGGGAGACGGATTGATTTCTATTACTTGCTTTATTTCATCTGTATGTGCGTTGCTATACAGTGCTGTTAGTGTATGAATGGACAGATAGATAGACAGACAGACAACAACGTATAATTGATGTGGAAATATGGGTTCAGTTATAATGAAATCGTTAATTCTGACTGTTTCTTATCAGTAATTCACTGACAATGGTAAGTCGAGTGAGTCAACATGTCATGGCTGGCGAAACATCAGACCAGGACAGCAGCTCTGTTTTTCACTTAATCTTAGGAAAGATTCTCATCATAGCCAAGCGTCTCTTTGATCGATTTGTGGTAAGAATTAGTACGAGCACGCCTTTTTCCTTTCTTTCAATTGCAACTCTTTAACAGGACAGACAAATAAATCTTGTCAAAGAAATGAAAGTACCAAAAAAGCATAGGTGTGGTATCTTACCTTGTGTTAGTAACTTTAAGGTTAGTTTGTCTGAGTTTTTGTGTTTTTGGACTTGCCATTCGTCTGTACTTTGTGGCTGCACTGTAGGTATTTGCAATACAAGCTGAGAACATTATTCGTGGTTCAGATCGTCGTGCTGATCTAGATAAGGCATATAAGCTACTTATGGATGCCATACTTGTGACAGTAGATCGAGTTGCCTTGGAGCACTTAAAGACTCCTAGTGATGTTGTAGCAATGGGTATACTACAGTTTTGTGAAATAGTTTCTATTGTTAATTGATAGCTGTATACTGTGTTGCAGAGAATTTTCATCACCTTTATGGTAGGTTTGTTCTTTATTTGGAAGTATGTAACAGTATGCATGCTGTGTGGGTGAATATGCTTGCATGGATGTGTACGGTTTTTGTGAGGTGTTGCTTTGATCCTTCAAATTGAAGAGCGCGTGTAGGGGGTAGAGGTGAACAGGTTGTGTCCATGTAGCAGTAAGGTATTAATGACATTGTGATTTGGCAGATTTAGTTCACTTGACTTTGTAACTGTTGTACGTTTATAGAAACGGTCCTCAAACTGACGTATGTAAGCACTGCGTATTTATTTCTAACATCAATGCCATTATGTACTTGGCATCTCAATATCAGTACAAATAAAGATCTAAATCTATTTGAATAATAGACTCGTACCCAGTCCTCTCCTTGCATGCCCGTAGTTGCACATGCTTGACCACGTGCTGGTGTTACACTCTCCTTTGTATGAGTCTTGATAGTGTAACACCAGCACATGGTTGATTACGTGCATATACGAGAACGTGAGGAGAGGACTGGGTATGAGTCTATTTGAATACACAGTAGGAGTAGTGGAGAGGGGACTACAGTAGGTTAGTTTTTCTTGAATTTGAAGAATGAAATGACGTACAATACATTACTCTGATTTTGCAATGAAGTATTTTTATGGAGTGTATCCTTTGTTCTTAGTATTATTTATTGATTGACATTTAATGATGTATTGTACACCATCTTCTAGTGAATGGATTTTTGATTTGTTTTATTTCGTATTGCTATAGGTAGACTATTGAAGTTGCACTAAATAGATTGCATACAGTATGCCTGCATATGCACTGCTATATCTCCTTTTGCTGTTTGAGCATTCGTCATATTCTATGTTGGAATAGATGAAGGTATTCATGGAGAGATGATAGAGATAGTAGCGAACTAATTGCTCAGTAGTCGACATGAAATTGCCCTGCATTTTATTTGTACTTTCCTATCCAACTCTTTTGTATTGTTGCTGAGAGTGGTGTGGCGTTCTGTGTGACATGTGTTTTTGTGTAGATATGCTGTCAAGATTAAAAATAAGTGCTTTGGAGACTACACGGGATTTTGCTAAACTACGGTACAAGAACCATTTGGATGCCTATATTCAGGCCTACCTTGGAAAGCCTCTTGAGAAACTGAGTGTAAACAGTTTTGGTTTTGAATCATGTCAGACAGTGATCCTGATGTTCTATTTTGTTTAGGCATTCTTCGACGGCATTGAAGACCTAGTTGCATCTGGTATCAAGTATGAAGAAGTTGGCTACCAGTTGGCATTCAATAAAGCAGAGCTGAGGAAAAATGTCAAAGAGTATCCAGGGGAACGTGTAATTAGTGTTGACTGTTCACGCGGTCATACCACTCGTATTTCAATTTGCTGTTGTAGGTAAAGAAGGGTCTCGATGCACTGTACAGAAAAGTTGAGAAGCATCTTTGCGAGGAAGAGAACCTTCTGCAGGTAACAATATTATTGGTCAAGCGGTAGATATGTTAGAATGGTGCTGTTTTGTTTGTCATACTGGAGTAATGAACTGGTTTATGGTGTTTCCTTACTTGAGATTTTGCTGTAGTGTGGTATCTACAATGGTGTCAATAGGATTACGCGTGCGCACAGACAGACACACACACACACACACACACACACACACACACACACACACACACACACACGCACACTTTAAGTAAGGACGTTGTGGCTGTGATTGGCTCTGTTATGTTGTGACCTTCAACTTTTTGCTCTTGTAGTTTATTTTTATAGTCCTTACATGTTATGTTTTCCAAAGTTTGATCTGTGGAATTTTGGCCAGTATTGTGTTTATACGGTTGAGGACAGTTTATGTGTTTGATTGTTTTTAGAATAGTGAGACATTCAAATGCTGTCGACCTTTGTCGAATCAGCTTGATTCAGTAATTCAAATGCTGTCGACCTTTGTCGAATCAACTTCATTCAGTAATAAATCATGAATGGCATAGAATACGTATTTGGTTTGCAATTTTATGTTAATATGCACGAGTTGTGTCAATCCGCTTTACACTGTCGAGTAATGAATATGGACAGGAGGGCCAGCAGTGTGGAAAATAATGGTGGGACATGGGACAATGTCCCACCAACTGTGTTGTTTGTCTGACCAAGTACTATCTATATCAGTGTTGGAGTGTTCAGACAAAACATGTACACCTATATGACAGTGTGAAGTTTGTCTCTCAGCACGTGATGGGCTTTCCAATGGTGTTAACTTCATGAGCATAGGTGCCTTTTAGCATGATTTATCCATAGAAATCCTCAGCTGGAACGTACTGTAGCTGTCCAGTCAACTTGTCATTGTTGGCTCTCACTTTGAGTCTAGAAGTTCGTAATGCACCTGTATTTGTTTAGAAAGAACTTAGTAGGTGCTGCTATTCCAAATAGACTTCATTTGCAACACAATACTATGAGAAACACAGTACAGTACCGATAGGCTACAGAAACAAGCCAACATTCTAACAAAATGATTTTTCTTTTCCTAACAAGATATAGACGCATGACATTGGTAAAAACTCTCATGTAGCAAAACCCTGGAATGCAATTACAGCATTGAGATAATTTGTGGCATCCCTACTAGCACATAACCATATACTGTATAAGATGAAATATTGGCGTTGGAATTTATTTTGGCGGATTGGCGGATTTTTCGGTGACCGCCAACATAAAATCCGCCATTAATTTGGCCTCAGGGATATGTTGACATCATCAGGCACATGGATCAGTAGGTAATCCCTGCTTGCCGTCTGTTGTGCCAGTAGTTGGAGACTACGCAGTAAGTCAGGGAATATGAGCCATGAACACAGCTGTCAATCACAAGCACATCAAGACCACTTATGGTAAGACATATATCAGCTATTAAACAAGGATGTCCAACAGCCAAATAAACCCGCCACTATGCTTTGTCCGTCAATTTCTTAGAAAACCGCGATACAAATTTCTGCCAATATTTCATCTTAGACGTTGTTGTTGTCATATGATAACAGCTTATTAAAAACTATATGCAAAATGCTGCAGTAGAGGCGGGACTTATTGAGACATGTCACCCATAGATAAATGAATGTCCTACTTAGACTCAGTTTGTCCGATCCAAAACAATTTCTTATTTTCCACACTGGCCAGTATCAATTGCTGAAGTTTCTATATTGTGTATATGATATGAGCTTGTCAAGGCTTGCTGTTTAGCATTCGGTTTCTCATTTGCGTCTGCTCTTTTGTGTCCAGGTCGTGTGGCATTCCATGCAAGATGACTTCATCCAGCAATACAAGCACTTTGAAGAACTGATCAACAAATGCTATCCGGGTTCGGGTATTGCAATTGAGTTTTCTCTTGCCGAATTACTTTCATACTTTTCGATGATTGCTCAACAACACTAAGTAGAATGGGTGTGTTTCAATCCATGTATGACGTATTTGAAGGCGAATGGGTATGTAGTCGGGATTGTTGATTTTTAGAGCCATATATCTCTATAGAATTTGTTGAATTTATTTGTCAGAGAATGGTTAGTTGTCTTACTAACTTAGACTGCTGTTGGATTTTCATTTTGGCGGTCATTCAGTTGTAGTTTGGGAATGTGCATGTTCCGCAACATTGTATTAGCAATCTCAGTATGTAACATAATTGGTAGCTTCAACGCAATTTCGGGGCGCTTTGGCAGGTCATAAGCCATCTGCTGCACTCGCTTTTGTCATATCAACTGGAGGGATTGATTTCAAAAGAGGAAGGATTTGACAGACGCATGGTGGACAACAAGGGAAGCTGAGGGTGCATAGATTGAGCATAGATCGAATTTCAGGGCGAAACAGTGGTCACTTGACTTGTTTACTGTCAGCAGGTTCACCTCGGGCCAGCCGTCGTTGTATGGTCATTTCGTTGGGTTTGCTGCACTGCGTAAAAATGAGTTCAGTGTTTAGTCAAGTGTTCATGTGGCTACACGTATACATGTAGTAATCTTTAGTTAGGGGCTATAGCGAGATCATTATCTCGATTGTTTTCAAGCCAAATGGGCGTATGGAGTGCAAATAGTTTTAAGTTTACGGGTGATCCTGCTTCTAGCAGTAGGAAGAAACGCTTTTCCCTTTGCGGTATTCTAGTCGTACTTGCATGTACCTGCGTAAGATACAGCACCACGACAACGAAACATACAGAGTAGGGGTTGTATTAGTCACTATTGCCAGCAATAACTAGCACTACCCTGACTCTTTTACAGCTGTCGGACGCTGCAAGTGATGTTAGCTTTGGCTTCAGTGTCGCTATAACTGAACAGATGATGTGCATGGATTGATTTATGGCGTTGGCACCTGTCACAAGAGTTACGTCAGCTCTCTGTAACCAATCGGTGTCGCGGTGCGAGAGGCCGTCCAATGACCGTCGACTTTGTTGTCATTCGCGTTTTGACTGAATAGAGGTAGCACTTGACGTGTGGCCACTGGGAGCTTGCCTGTAGATTGTCTACCCTGCTGACATTTCAGAATGCCAAGCGGAGCTGGCCGACGCAAGAAGGCCGCAGGCGACACGAAATCAATGGAACCTCCGAGTTTAGTAGCTTATTCTTCAAGAAAAGGCGCTTCTGGGTCCCGTCGAAGTGGTACTCACAAGCGTCGCAAAGAGACTTTCTCTATTTACATTTACAAGGTCCTACGCCAAGTTCATCCAGACACGGGAATCAGCAGCAAAGCCATGAACATCATGAACTCCTTCGTCAACGATGTCTTCGAGCGCATCACTGCCGAGGCAAGCCGCCTGGCTCGCTACAACAAAAAGTGTACTGTGACCAGTAGAGAAATTCAAACCGCGGTACGCTTGCTACTGCCCGGTGAACTGGCGAAGCACGCTGTATCGGAGGGAACGAAAGCGGTTACCAAATATACGAGCAGCTAGCAAACCGTGAACTGGGTGCTCTGTATTTATGTAGACACTGCAATGGACGAACTTTTCTCACTGAATTTGCGTTGTATACCATAACTTGCGTAATTAATTCTACTGTGGCGTGTACGTAATTGCTGTTGCTTTATTTGGATGAACGACGGTTTCACAAATCTTGATGTAGACAGTTGTACTTTATTGTCATTATACGAGTCAGCAAGCTGGCGTACTTCATGCAGTGCGAAGTCGCGCACAAGATCAAAGTTGCTTTTGTGTTCGATCTACGCGGTACTATACGTCCTCATCACAATGCATGAGTGACAGGAGGGAATAACGATCTGCATGTACTTAATTAATTGAACTTGAACTTGTACATTAGCTGAAACTCTGGCGGATTTCAGGGCGCTTCAACGGGGACTCTACACTTCGGAGTTCCACTACATAATTTTGCTTGCATGCGTGGACGCTATCAGCAGAAGACATCTGAGCAGCTCCTATCGCGTCTATAACATCACATCTCCAGCTAGAAGACAGCGCGGAAACTGTTTGGTTTCTCTGTGCAACTCAAAATCTGTGAATTCGATCGTAGTTTTCGATGAACTCACTGAGTGATTCACATGGTCACGTGAGAGCAAGTGAAACCGCTCTAGCTAGTCAGTGGCGTAGATACGGGGGTTCTTGGGGGTTCAGTACCCAAAAGTTATGGGCGTGGTTGCTCATCTATTTTTCTAGAGTCTAGCAGAGTGATTCTAGGTACACATAGTTATACAGTACCAAAGTTAGTTTGTAAATCTATTCGTATATACAGTTAATTTGAACAAATTAATATTAACAATTAAGCTCCCCAAAATTTTGCTCTGGCTACGCCGCTGAGCTAGTCTACCCTGTGCGGTCTCAGCCGTCTATCTAGATTCAGTAGTGAAATGTGTCCAGAACTCTTATCGTGCTGTTGAAGAGTTTTGTGAGATGGTATTTGCTTGTTCTGATTGCTAAATCATCAATAGGGATCTAGTTGTTATCTCGAAAATACTTGGTCGCGCTCACTACCTACGCAGAAAGCAGTCTGGGATACCGAGGCTATGCAACCTTGTTATTGAATTCAATTTGGCGAAGATCTGAGGAAAAAGTTTTCAATTTCTTTGCTTTGTGTCGCTTAAAACAATTAAACATTGACGCGAACTCTTTTTGGCCGTGGCCTGTCATAAAAGAAGCAGACATGTCACGTTCTGGTCTGTGTGTAATGATGCAGTCAAATTATGTAATTACGGTGAGGAAATCTTGACTTTGTGATTCTTCGACACTCGTCACGTTTGCTTGTTGTCTTGTCTGGCCGTCCGTTTTTCCTTTTGCCTGGATCTGTTCGTAGACGTGCATATCTAGATCCAGACCCTCTCGCGCCGTCGTGTTCGGTTCCCATATAATAATACTCTGGCGTTGTCCTGTTATACGGGAACCGGGCACGACGGCGCGAGAGGGTCGGGTACGAGGCTACATATATCCTATGTCTGCTTGTTATTTTTCATTAATTTATGATTGAACGTTGGCAACCAATTCAACACAACCATGAAAGCACACTAATAACACAACCATGAAAGCACACTAACAACCCAACATGAGATCAGGTTGTTGGATTGAGTTTGTTCGTCTTGGAGAGATGAATCGATATACGCGATCCCTGCAAGGCAGCAGTGACTTGGTCGTTTCCTGTAGTAGAGGAATTCACAGTTGATGATGTTAAAGTTTCTAATATTTCTTCCGTCTGCCAACCAGCCTGCCTGCATGCCTGTCTGTTAATTAATACAATAGCTTTGAAGACAAACTAGGCACAATCAGTGGCAGATCTAAATACCATACAAGGGGCACAAAATTGGTGAATGGGCGTGGCTTTAACACTATGAAAAACTAATTGCAAAACTTTGATATCTTCATCATAGTTGTTGATTAGTACATAGATTATAGCATTATGTCTTGCCAACTTTCATTTGGTGGTTTCAGGGATGTAGCCATCGGTCCGGTTGGTTTGTCCGTTTCAACCAGACCACTTTTCAATACTTGTACTTTCTCCAATAGACCATTTTCAGAGAACCTCCAAAATGGGGTATAGCTGATTAAATAAATTTTTATTTAATCACTTTGTAGACAGCCTCCTATCAAGTGCTTGCAGTCCTGCAGATCAGAATGCATACTGCTCGCAGACCCGTTCATTCTGGTTTTAAAATAGTGGATAAAAGTTGAACCAGATTGTGTTGCTTCTGTCGCCTCCCAATAAGCCTCACCACCCCATGAACTTTAGGTTTCCTAAGACAACCTTTGGGGAATTAACCCTGTGCTGCATATGCATGTACTTGCACAAACCCAATGGTTTCATGCCTGGCACCGTTTCCACTATACGACATGAACGACTATGTTGCATGTCTAAATTGTCACTGCTGTCCAGTTTTATAAAAATCAAGTTCAGCAATCACGCTGCGAATGCATTCATAAGACGTCTTGAATGAGTAACTTGAAGGTAGTCTGAGAATCTTACTCTTCCTAAATGTAAAATCTGATTCTTACATAAAAGGATATATACTGGATAGTTGTACAAAAAGTTTACTTTTTCCTAATTCTAATGTAGTAACCTAAAGTTCTACTAAGTTGGGTTTGAGGAGCAGAATGGTCAGACAAAGCTGGATCATCTTATGATTTGGACTGCCACCAAGATATGATCGAAAGACTAAAATAATTGGAAGTCTATCGCGTGGAAGACTATACATTACAAAAACATGAAGCAAGAAGCACCAGTATATGCGCAAAATGCAAAATGCGCAGACAGACAAATAAGATAAGATTCTTCTCATAGCTATTTCAAAATATCAGTAGATAAAATTGGACATGCTATCTCATGAAGGATAAAATGTAGCAAATGTACTGGTGCTTCTTGCTTCATGTTTTTGTAATATGGTTGCTAATTTTCAACTAGACCATTTCCAAACTGCCGACTACGACCCTGGGTTTAATTAGATAATGTGTACAGGTTATCCGCTGTTATTAGTCGTCTGGTAATATTCTCGGGAGTTCATGGTCACTGTTTTGCTTGTGATAGTTTTGAACACTAACCAAAGCTGTGCAATGATCAATAAGTGTGGGAGTTGGCTTGGGTGAAAAAGAGGGGTGCATACTCTTTGTGCCAATGGAAGAGAATGTTGGGTTGGCAACGGTTATGGCTTCTGAAATCTTTGTGAGTTAGAGGCAATTATATCGTTTGGGTTAGCAAGAACTGCAGCAAAGTGTAAAGAGCATGCTTTAAAGAGCATGCTTTAAAACTGTTACTAAAAACGAATACTACTAGAACTGGAATTGATGGGGAGTATAGTTTGTAGTTCATGTTCGATTGATAGTTTTGAGAGATCTAGAACTGTCAGAAGAGTTCTAGCAGTTTGACCGACCATCTGAGCTGGAATTGTTGGAACTGTGGGCATGGCAGTTCCAATAATTCCAGTTCAAACTGAAATTAGGATTCAAATGTGCCCTAAGCGTGAAAGGTGCCACAGTATCATCATTTTGAGTCATGCACTAGCCATAAGTTTAGCATTGGGGTGATATACTCAGCTAGTAGGTTAGAACGAAATGACATACAGTACATTATTCTGATTTTGCAATGAAGTATCTTATGGAGTGTATCTTTGTTTTTACTATTATTTGTTCATCTTCATTTAATGACATATTGTACACTCTTCTCTAGTGAAGGAAGTTTGATTAGTTTCATTTCATATTGCTATAGGTAGACTATTGAAGTTGCTGTAGATAGATTGCATACAGTATGCCTGCACATGCACTGCTATATCTGCTCTTGCTGTTTGAGCATTCGTTTGTCGTATTCCGTGTTGGAATGTATTAATGGAGAGATGATAGAGATAGTAGTGAACTAATTGCTCAGTAGTTGACATGAAATTGCCCTGCATTCGGGTGTTTGTACTTTCCATTTTAACTCTTATTGTATTGTTACTGAGAGTCCCGTGGCGTTCTGTGTGACATGTATTTTCTGTAGATATGCTGTCAAGATTAAAAATAAGTGCTTTGGAGACTACACAGGATTTTGCTAATCTATGTAGGGTACGAGAACCATTTGGATGCCTACTGAGCGTAAACAGTTATGGTTTTGAATCACGTCAGACATTGATCTTGATGTTCTATTTTGTTTAGGCATTGTTTGATGGCATTGAAGATCGACCTAGGCGCATCTGGTGTCAAGTATGAAGAAGTTGGCTATCAAATAAAGCAGAGCTGAGGGAAAATGTCAAAGAGTATCAGGAAACATGTTTTAGGTAAAGGAGGGTCTCGATGCATTGTACACAAACCTTCACACACTTTAATTAAGTAAGGACGATGTGGCTGTGATTAGCTCTGCTATGTTGTGACCTTTTACTCTTTTAGTGTATTCTTATAATCCTTACATGTTATGTTTTCCAGACTTTGATTTGTGGAATATTGGCCAATAGCATGTTTGCATGGTTGAGGACAGTTTACATGTTTGAGTGTTTGTAGAATAGTGAGACAATAAAATGCTGTTGACCTTTGTCCAACAGCTTCATTCAGTAATCATGAATGGCATAGTATCTTTATTTGGTTTGCAATTTTTATGTTATATAAATATGCACGAGTTGTGTCAATCCGTTTTACACTGTCGAGTAATGAGTATGCACAGGAGGGCCAGTATCAATTGCTGAAGTTTCTCTGTTGTGGATATGCTAGGAGCCTGTCAAGGCCTGCTGTCTAGCATTTGGTTTCTAATTTGTGTCTGCTCTTTCTATCCAGGTCGCGTGGCATTCCATGCAAGATGACTTCATCCAGCAATACAAGCACTTTGAGAACTGATTAACAAATGCTATCCGGGTTTGGGTATTGCAATTGAGTTTCTCTTGCTGAATTACTTTCATACTTTTTGATGATTGCTCAACAACACTAAGTAGAATGGGTGTATTTCAATCCATTTATGACATACTTGAAGGTGAATGGGTATGTAGTCAGGATTGTTGATTTTTAGAGCCGTTCTCTGTAGAATTGTTGAATTTATTTGTCAGAGAATGGTTGGTTGTCTTAGACTGCTGTTGGATTTTCATTTTGGCGGTCGTCCAGTTGTAGTTTGGGGATCTGCATGTTCCGCAATAGTGTATTAGCAATCTCAGTATCTAAAATGCGCTTTGTCAGGTCATTTGCTGTATACTAGCTTTTGTCATATCAACTGGAAGGATTGATTTCGAAGGATTTGACAGACGTATCGTGGACAAGGGAAGTTGAGAGTGCATAGACTGATCATAGATGAAATTTCAGGGCGAAACGGTGGGCACCTGACTTGTTTACTGTCTAGAACAGGTTCACCTCGGACTGGCCGTCGTTGTAAATAGTCCAATGTTGTCTTTTCGTTGGGTTGCTGCGCTCTGCTCCCACTGATGCGTAAAATCAGAGTTTAGGTTTACATGCAGTGTTTAGTCACGTGTTCATGTGACTGTAGTGGTTTACTAAATCATTATCCGGATTGTTTTCGAGCGAAACGGCGTAATATGGAAAATGTGCAAATAGTTCCAAGTTTACGGGTGATCTTGCTTCTAGCAGTAGGAAGAAATGGTTTCCCGTTTGCGCGGTCCACAACCTCAACGGATTAGCTGGTGGAGAATAAAGAATTCCATCCCTAGAATCTAACTTCTAAGTTCAAGTATACATGCAGATCGCTAATCCCTCCTGTGCATGCATGATGGGGACGTGCCTAAGTGATTTGATCGAGTTTGTGCGCGAGTTCGCACTGCATGAAGTCCGCTTGGACATGACTCATAAAGACTGACAGTAAAGTACACGTAGATCAAGATTTGTGAAACCGCTAGCTAGCAAATAGCAATTTATCAAGTAAAGCAACAGCAACACGCTGGGTGTAGACCATGCAAGCTCATGCACAGCATTTAAACTGCAACAAACCGTCATGGTCTAAACAACGCAAGTTCAGTGTGAAAGTACCCTAGAGCAAGACGTCTAGTCGCAGTTCGTCCATTGCAGCGTCCTACGCTCTGCATGAATTCAGAGCACTCAGTTCACTTCGTTTCACGGCTTGCTGCTCGTATATTTGGTAACCGCTTTCGTTCCCTCCGATACAGCGTGCTTCGCCAGTTCACCGGGCAGTAGCAGGCGTACCGCGGTCTGAATTTCTCTACTGGTCACAGTACACTTTTTGTTGTAGCGAGCCAAGCGGCCTGCCTCGGCAGCGATGCGCTCGAAGACATCGTTCACGAAAGAGTTCATAATGCTCATGGCTTTGCTGCTGATTCCCGTGTCCGGATGAACTTGGCGTAGGACCTTGTAAATGTAAATAGAGAAGGTCTCTTTGCGACGCTTGTGAGTGCCACTTCGACGGGACCCGGAAGCGCCTTTTCCTGAAGATTTATTTGATACTATACTCGGAGGTTCCATTGATTTCGTGTCGCCTGCGGTCTTCTTGCGTCGGGCAGCTCCGCTTGGCATTCTGAAGTATCAGCAGGGTAGACAATCTAAGCAGGCAGGCTCCCCAGTGACCACACGTCAATTGCTACCACTATTTAGTCAAAACGCAAATGACAACAAATTCGACGGTCATTGGACGGCCTCTCACCTCTCGACACCGATTGGTTGCAGCGAGCTGACGTAACTCTTGTGACAGGTGCCAACACCATACATCAAAATCCATGCACATCATCTGTTCAGTCACCGCGACACTGAAGCCAAACCTAGCGTGCGACGAGCGACGCCAGCTGTAAAAGAGTCAGTATAGTGTTACTGCTGGCAATTGAGAGTGATTATACAACCCCTCTAGAATCTAAGATACGTTTAATTTGTCACGGTGCTGTATCCTTACACGTATATGACTAGAATCTATACAGAGAGCGTTTCATTAGAGTTATGTCTTCAACTATGCATCATTGCATGCAGAATTGATGGAGCTCAACCAACCTCCACCAGTTAATCCAGCCGTAGTATGGATCAGCTGGTGGAGGTTGGTTGAGCTCCACCATGCAATTCTTCATGTGGTTGAAGACCTAAATTAATCTAGGAAACGCTACCTGAACTGGATCAGCTGTCCACCGGCGTAGCGTTGGGGGGGAAATGGGGGAGACTGGGGAAGGCTGGGGGAGACTATAGCCCCAAACATTTTGGGAGAGTCACTCCGCTTCAAGCAGAATTGTAATTTTAAGTCACTAGACAGTGACAGTCCGCCTAATTAATTAACGATCGACGACGTTAATCTAACTGACTATATATCTCACATCATCATTTCAGTATGCTAGAACCAGTGTTGAGAAGTCGTGGACACGTACAGTGCGCATGACTGACATCACGTTCGTCTAGTAGTCGGTAATGACACTACTTCTCGTCTATTGGTCGGAATAGCTTCATTTGCATCTGCGCTAATCGAGTCTAGTACGGTCGTACAGTACGGTCGCCTTAGCCCGGATATCTGGGCCTCGGATAATATCGGTCTTGTACGCACGAGCCTAGCCTCGGTGTGTATGCGAGCCCTTGTCATTGAATCCAATTGAGCGGAGACCCTGTCAGCCGAAAAGTTTTCGACTCGTTTTGTGTAGCTTATTAAAAACATTTAAACAGTGAGGCAAACTCTATTGTGTCCAGAAGCAGACATGTCGCGTTCTGGTCAGTGGGTTGCTGTCTTCGTGTCACTTGTTGCAGTCAAATTATTTACGGTGAGGAAATCTTGACCTACGTTTCACGTCTACTCGTTTTATTGTCTAACCGTCTATTCTTCCTTCTGCCTGTCAGCTGTGGACCTTAGAGTCCTAGACTCTACTTACTAGTACTGGTACTGGATGTCCATGAATGAAAGCTGTGCATGTACGTCTGTTTGTCATTTTGCTTTAATTTATGGGTGGACGTTGGCACAACCAGTTCAACACAGCCATTAAAAAGCACACCAACAACCCAACATGAGATCAGATTGTTGGAGTGATTTTGTTCTTCTTGGAGAGATGAATCGATCCCTACAAGGCAGCAGTGACTTGATTGTTTCCTGTATTAGAGGAATTCACTGTTGTTGATAATGTTGAACTTTCTAATAATTCTTCCGTCCACCAACTAGCCTGCCTGCATGTCTGTCTGTTAATATATGATAGCTTTGAAGACAAACTAGCCACAGACAATCTGTGGCAGATGTAATTAACATGGTGAATGGGCGTGGCTTTAACACTGAAAAACTAATTGCCACTTTGATATCCTCATCATAGTTGTTGATCAGCAGATCATAGCATTAGATATTGCCAACTTTGGTTTGGTGGTTTAATTAATTAATTAAAGATAACAGTGTACAGGTTATCAGCTGTTCTTTATCATCTGGTAATATTCTCGGGAGTTCATAGTCAGTGTTTTGCCTGTGATAGTTTTGAACACTGACCAAAGCTGTGCAATGATATCAATAAGTGTGGGAGTGGCTTGGAGCTAAAAGGAAGGGTGCATGCTCTGCATGCCCAATGGAAGACAATGTTGGGTCGACAATGGTTATGGCTTCTGAAGTATTTGTGAGTTAGAGACTATTATAATTTTGACTTAGCAAGAACTGCAGTGAAGTGTAAAGAGCATGCTTTAAAATTGTTACTAATTTAACTAAGGGCTCATTCGAATACTAAAAACTGGAATTGATGGGGAGTAATTTGTAAATCGTGTTCGATAGTTCTGAGAGTTCTAGAACTGTCAGAAGAGTTCAGCAGTTTGACCATCTGAGCTGGGATTATTTGAACTGTGGTCGTGGCAGTTCCAACAATTCCATTTCAAACTGGAATTAGTATTCGAACTCTCCCTAAGAGTGATACCAGATAAGGTGCCACAGTATATATAGCATCATCAGTACACTAAACATAAGTCTAGCGTAGGAGTCTGAGTGATGGAACATGAAGCGCCCCCTAGGTCTATGATGGCTTTAGAACGATCTAATTTTTGGCTGTGTATTCTATTTCTAGGAATATGATCAGATCCATAAGTACTACTGGTATTTAGACAAGGTTACTAATCAAGCATAAGTTACTGTTGTTTCAGTGTGAGCTATTATGGTTCAATTAACTTAATTAAGTTAATGTAGTGTGCAATACAAGCACCAGAAAATTACACTTTTGACATATGCAATGCTGTCATTTTGTATTTAATCTGTGTTTCATTAGTATAACATTGTGGACATTGCTCAGTTTGTTCTTGTCAGCATGATAAATAAGAATTGCATATGTGTGTGTTGCATACACCAGTCTTGAATATCAGGGTTTTCCCATAGGGGAACAGGGGGGAAAGCTATCTTTAGCTTGCTTACAGTTTATTTGTTGATGCGATTGTCTTGTTGATATATGTGTATTGTGTACCAAGCCAAATGCCTGCACACCAGTCTCTAACACATGCGTGAAACGACATTTACTCTGGTCATACGGGATTTTGCATATCATGGCGAAATGTATCACCAATATTTATATTAGGATTTCAGTTGAAGAATCTTCTCCCACTTAATTAAAATACACTGTAGAAACATGATCACTTGTAGACTAGATTTGCTACATATGGTTTCTTGAATTCAATAAAATAATTAATTATATTATAAATATTATAGTAAATAAATAAATATCAATAAATAATGTACATTAACAGTTAATAATATCAATTATTAAGTAATAATTGAATGGTAATTGATATTAATTACACTCCTATTGAGTTGATGTCTGGGGAAGCCCTGTCAGAGGCATGTATCACTTTATTACTATTATTTTAAACTGGTCGCTTCTCTTAGTTGTATAGTATTTGAACAGAGACAAGACACTAATCAAACACACCCCACTAGTCAAGAAGATATTCAAGACATACACTTGCTATGTATTTTGATACCAAACAGCTGGTGGGATGCTAGCGTTGGTTGCTATCTGTCCATCTTCATCTGTTTGTTTGTTAACTTAGCGAAACGTTTGTATCAGTATATTGGGGTTGTCAAAATCAGTTCTATGCCAAGTTGTTTTTATGAT
This sequence comes from Corticium candelabrum, assembly GCF_963422355.1. Taxonomy (NCBI): domain Eukaryota; kingdom Metazoa; phylum Porifera; class Homoscleromorpha; order Homosclerophorida; family Plakinidae; genus Corticium; species Corticium candelabrum. The sequence goes on along the minus strand of NC_085089.1, from coordinate 5,346,302 downwards.
GTTTTGTTTCAGGATGTATATGCGTATGAAAACTGTTATGGATAGTAAGATTGGTCATAATTGTATATGTTTTCGTGTTAACATCGTGTTTTAGTTGTGCAGAATGCTGCTGCACAGACGAAACCGGCGATCACTACTGTTGCCCATGTCTATTTGGTTCTCGAAACAGAATGAGGTATGATTGTTGACCTCAACACCACCACACATGGAATTATGTTGTGCATAGACATTAAACAGTTTGTGTTTTGTTGAAAGGTTGCTCCAAGTGTTGATAGTGGTCGTGCTCATCATCAGTGCTTTTTGTTTGATTAGAGTGTGGTATTCGAGACGTGCACCAACTCGCTATGCATTGTAGAGATCTGCTCGTAGTGTTGATGATCAAATAATAGTATTTCGACATTCTGTTGATAGTAATGTTTGATAAGATGTTGAGCTGACAACAATTAGAGATAGTTTTCAGATTTATACAAATGTATGTGATTGCAAATGAGATTGAGTGTGTAGTTGGGTGCCTGCTTGGTGTTGACGACAGTGATAAAAAGGGTGATTCAAGATGTAGAATTTAATAGCAAAATATGTATGTATGTATGTTGATTGACAGCAGGATTTCATTTCATGATGTGAGATTGTTTAGGGTAGTTTCAGAACATGAAATTTGCGCATGAATGAACAAGACCTTAATTAACAAGGTGGCATATAAAATATCAATTTTTATATTTTATGTAAAATATTTATTTTACAAATATTATTTTATTTTTCATTAATTAAATGCAATTTGTGACTAAGCCAAATTTAATTAGAAATTACGCGTAATAATTGAATATAAATATACAAATTTCTTAAAGCCATTTAGAGACTTTTATGTTATACGGGACTTCAATTAAAATGGCGTCTGATTTCTCGGATGCGTCGTTGTTGGTCGGTGTGTTTTTGGTAGTTTTGTCAACGCGTTTGTTGATATCGATTGTGCTTTGTCTTTTGAAAGCGCAAGGTCATAGAAGGATGTCGCCTTCCCGTTCGTATGAGCGATACAGACGAATGGCGTAAGCTGCTGTAGCTCGAGAGCTGGTGACGACACACTGTCTGTCTGTGATGTTGCGATTTGCGTTTAGCTCTGGCAGAAATTCTTAGCAAGCGAGAAAGCGGCAGCAAGAAAGAATTTTACGTGCACTACATTGATTGTACGTACAAGTTACTGAGCAGCTTCATATTTGTCTGGAACACAATTAATTAATGAATAAAATACTATATACAGACACTCATTTTGTCATCAAATGTACAGTATAATATATAAGCGTTTTTTAGTAATTTGTAACGTTTGTCTGCGTGTTGTAGTGCCATTTTCTGTTGATTTGTGTAACTATTTTATGAGATATAACTACAGTAATTGTTCAATTGTGAGTACACTGTATTATTATCTGACGTTATATATATATATATATATATATATATATATATATATATATATATATATATATATATATATATATATATATATATATTGTCAGCAGTGCAAATTCTGCTGGTTCAGCTGCAGCAGCAGCTGAACTTGAAAAAGATCTCAAGTACGAAGAAGCAGTCGCTGACAATGGTGCCTTGTTCTTCCCACTAGCAGTGGAAACGTATTGTTGTTGGACTTCTGCTAGTCTGGATACTATTAAAACTATTGCGTCTAAAGTAGTGACTGCGACTAGTATTCCTTTTACACAAGCGCAGAGGGGAATATAACGCCCAGACACCGGACATTGTCCGGTCAAAACAAGTCCATGTCCGGCCATATATGGTGTTGTCCGGACATTGGCTACTGGAACGGTAACACCCAAATGGCATGATCCGGCACTCATAAGTCAGACTATGTGCACTATCAGAGAGTATGTTTTCTTGGGGTGCATCTACTATCTTTCTATCTCCGGTAAGCCTGAACTGGGAAGTGAGTAATGAGGTAGAGGTCACACCAGGTGTGCTTATTAGAGAATGTTACACCAATTATCTTAAGTGGTTCCAGCTGATGATCTGTTGAGCTCACAGGTAATTGGATAATAACCATTTCTACTTGGCTAATATGTCCTTGATATGCAAAAAGTGTTATCTTTTGGTTTCCTTTGGTAGGAAGGGCTTAAAATGTAGTAAACAGATGCCAGACCTGGTGGTTTCTAACCATTGGAGATCATCACAAAAGCCCGGTTCCCAGTACGACGCTGGCACAGCATCCTGCGAGCGTCCTGGACGCTGACAAGACGCTCACACGAGCGTCAGCGAAGACGCTGGCGCTGGACCATTCACAGTATTGTGTCTGACGAGCGTCCATTGCAAAAAGAACACACTGCGACAGTGGTCTGGCGCTGCAAAGTAACCACGTGTGTACAATGTATTGCGACAGACATGGACGACGACGTTTGCTTTTGTTGCACTGCTGCGCCGTAGTCTCGATCAAGCGTTTTCTTTCATCCTTATTTTATGTTTTAGGTTGCCATTAGGAGGGAACTACACCAGATGTGGTGTTTTAAAAATAAATTATTATTATTATGTCCTTGTACTCCTTTGACTGAACTTGCCAAACGCAGGGAAAACCACTCACACACTTCCATTGACGAATCAATGATCGATGCCATGTGAACGAATAGAATATCCCGGATACGTCCAGTGACTGACTTTGGATTGGTTGAAACAGAGCACGTGATGTCATCGGACACTTGGTCACTTCCGGCTAGGACGCTTGATTAGAACTTTTCTCTATTCCAGTGTCGTGCAAGCGTCGTACGAGCGTCGCAGACGCTGACATGCTCACAGTGTGACGCTGACGCTCGCTCATTGTCAGCATCCAGGACGCTCGTGCCAGCGTTGTACTGTGAACCGGGCTGAAGGCCCAAAAACAGCGGAGATATTACAGATTTTCAAAGTTCACACTCATGGGGTCATAGACAGTAAGCTTTTGTGTGAAGTGGTGAGACGGGTTACTGAGACACTAGTTGCTGTAAAATACAAATTTTCACCTAGAATGCGTGTAGCACAGCACCAAATATGAGGACAAGAATTGGTAGAACCATCGTCCCCAAGATGGTAATCAAACATCCTGATTTGTGAATGTTTTCTTTCTTGTCATTGTCAAACTTGTTAAAGCCATAGCAGTGACTGCTGTTTCTTTGAAAATTCCAGTCCTTCTGGAAAGATCCTAAACGGTTTCTTTCAAGGAGCCGTTTGGCAAACTATTCTGTCAGCACACTACGTAACTGCAGAAAGGTGAATACCGATTTAGTATGCCTTGATAATAAAATGAAGGAGCGACTAGATTGGTGTGACACCAAAACTTCTTTGTCATATAGTTGCCTTTCTTGACACCCAAACATGGCAAAGAAAACCTAATGTTCAAACTTCTGAGCAAGATAGTGAAGACGAAAACGTTGATGATAATGCAGCAGCAGAGGTTACTAATAGAAAAGCTGTAGAAGCTGTTGCTGTTCGTTTTGCTAAACCATTGGAAAGCAAAGGGGTTAATATTCTTGCTCTTCATGTTGAGGAGGTAGTCTGAAATGCTAGAAAATATCTGCACATCAGCAAGGTGTGCTATGAGTTTGTGTGGTACGTAGTTCACACCTGTCCAGACATAGTATTAGTCTCCTCTTTAACTACCACACATGTTGAAAGGATGTTTTCATCGCTGAAACTGATCAAGACAGACCGGTGCACCAGCATGAGCATCACCATCTTGTCTGACCTTATGGAAGTATACCATGAAGGACTCTTCAAGACTTTCACGCTGACGTCACTATTCAGCTGTGGTGGGAACGATGCAAGACCAACTGCTGTCTAATCAAAGTTTCAGAAAGCAACACAGAGCAAGGAAAACTGGAGAGTTGACCCAAGACGATAGCACTAGCAGCTTTAGTTTAGATGACTGGGACGTGTGGCATAATTCTCTACGACCGCGTCTACAAATAGTTTTCCAGAAGGTACAATTTTGCACATTGTTGTGCTAAGTTTCCCTGTTAATGTTCTGCTATTGTCTCACATAATTATAGTTCACTTTCAAGTTTGTCTTTTGAGGTTCCATATCTTTTTCACTTTACTGTAAAGCAATAAAAGATTGCTTTGCAGGTATGTTGTCTCAAAGTTGTTCTGGTTATTGTCATGCTTTGTATATATATATCAAATAATAGAAATAAAGTGTTGTTTGTGGGCTCAAAATTTGTTAGGATAGGCGTGGTCTGAATGGGCGTGGCTTTGGCAAACCTGTTTGTCCGGACGAAAAAATTTCCTTATATTCCGCTCTGCAAGCGTATTCTAATTTAATGCAACACTGTCTGTTAATTTGTGGAAATTTAATGCTCGCATGATACAAAGTAGATTAATGTTAGACGCTGATGTAATTGCTTGGGATTTGCCGGTTTTGTCTGTTAGTAGTTTGTTATAAAATATAATATTATTTCTCTCTCTAATGTGTGTGTGTGTGTGTGTGTGTGTGTGTGTGTGTGTGTGTGTGTGTGTGTGTGTGTGTGTGTGTGTGTGTGTGTGTTGTGTGTGTGTGTGTGTGTGTGTGTGAGTGTGTGTGTGTGTGTGTGTGTGTTGTGTGTGTGTGTGTGTGTGTGTGTGTGTGTGTGTGTGTGTGTGTGTGTGTGTGTGTGTGTGTGTGTGTGTAAAGTGGAGATTTGATGTAGAAGTGCACATGTACAGAACAAGGGCATAGAAGAGGGTTGGGCATGGCTTGACCAGTTTTTGGAAATGGGCTTTCACCAGCGGGTGATTGCCGCAACTTTTGGTTTAGGTATAGGTGATTAAATGTATCATTTTTTAGTAATCTAATGCTGCTTTATGTACACAAAGAGATGAAGTAAATAGTATGTATTTTCAAGTTGTTCATGACCAGTTTATGGCACAGTCAGAAACTCAGACTAAGAACTTTGGTAGAAATAGCATATGCTAGTTGTGCTTTGTCACGTGACATACCACGCCTCCTAGGGTGCCTTGACCATTTCAAAAATGCTTGTTATGCCCTTGTTAAAGTCTAGTCTTTTCATTGGACATGGTTGTTTAGTATTGCCAGATGGTCACATGAATGCACTTTAGATTGTAAGAGTAAATCAATTGTTTCAGGTGTTTTTGGCTTTGTGGACTAATTGGCTTTAATTTTGTTATGTAAGACAATAAACGATTAGATGAGTGGGTGACACCTGACAGAATGAATCTAGGAAAACTGCAGCCACCAGCAAAGAAAGAGCCGAAGAGTCAGTCTGGAAGCGCAAAAGGATCTCGACCATCATCACCAGACAGAGAACCTAATGCTCAATTTCGGAAACAAGTTAGTCAGAATAGGAAACGAAAATTGGGAATGTTGGACAGAGCAGATGAGGTGAGGACTGTTGTTATTGTGTGACCTACAAATTAGAACAGTAACAATTGAGATTTCTTTTTGTGTTCTGGTTTGTGTGTATACGTACACACAGGTCTGTCTGTCTGTCAATACATATATTTCTTATACAAGACATTATTACAGTCTATAATACGCTAAAAATCAGCAAGTTCTGATGTAAATTGGACCCAAGAGGCCCTAACTACGACTACAGAGTCAAACAGTTGACATAAGCTACGGGCTTTTGATTGACTATGTCCTGGTACCATAAAACTGAGTTGTGACTGTCTTCTGATATAGGGAAAGCGATACCGAAGTTTTCGTCTTGTAGCTGTACAGTCTTACTCAAACAGAAAAAGCGATTCGAAATATGTTGGAATTGTTGCAAAATAAGAAGGCGAAATGTCTAACAAATTGTGCCTCGCGTACTCCGACATGCTCTTCCCGTAATGGCTGCTGTTTGATTCATTTTGCACATTTTGGAAGGTCTACAAGCAAATTTACGTTGTACATGAGCCTAGGAAACAGCTGCCAAGCCGGCAATTAGTCCTGACGAGGTTGCATCTAAACTCAAAAACTAGGCATTGTTTTGGCTGCTGGACGGGGACTCACTGGACTCTGCTCATCTTCTGCAGTAACAGTCTTGCATTGCATTGCTGCATCGAAATTGAGAATTGAGTCCTCCAGTATTTTTTGAACTCTGTCTGTCTGTCTGTCTCTCTGTCTGTCTCTCTCTCTGTCGATCTTACAAAAAGTATCTCACCTCTCACATGGTCAAGTAGAGATAGACAAATTTAGAGATAGGGACATTCAGTTTTTAACCTATTAGGTCTGAATTGAGTACTGGACTTAGGTGGTTTTGTATATTTTTGAATATTTGCTTGTTGTATATAAAAAGTGTAAATCAATAAAACAATTTGTCTGTCTGTCTGTTTGTCTGTTTGTCTGTCTGTCTGTCTGTCAATCCTCATATATTTCAAACATGAACACTACTACAGGCTAATGAATGTCTGTTTGTCTGTCTGTCTGTCTGTGACAGTGTGGCTATGTGTCTAGGAGTGTGTTCACACTGGGCTTAATCAAGATTAGTTTGGCGTTAGTGCACTAATGCTACTCGTTCACACCGGTCGTAATCATGATTAGTGTAACGCCATTCTAACGCTGTAAAGAGTAGTATTACAACCACATTAGTGTCGTTAGTGGTTGCATGTGACTTTGGCTCGTGAGGTAGTATACAAGAAGAGCATGCCGCCGATGTTTCTGATGTGGTGTTGTATATTTAAACGTACAAACGTAGCAACAACATGGCGACCTATACTGAAGCGCATGCAGATGTCTACTACGTGCGTGTCTGTACATGTGACAACTTCCTGTTGTCCCGGAAGGAGCTGCCAGAGAAAGCAAACAAAATGTTTCTCTCTTCAAAATCTAAAGCAATGGATTTGTCAAGACAATTCACGAAAATTCTTGCCGGATATGGCAGATGAAAACTGTCGAGGCTAATTACATTCACGTGCCCACGTGACTTACTAATCATAGTTAGCGGTGTGAACGTGCTTGTGTTGATGTTGGCCTAATCATAGTTAGCCTAATCATAGTTAGTCCAGATGTTGGTGTGAACATGCTCTAAGTATTTATACATGAAAGCTACATTGTCTGTTTGTCTGTCCAAAGTTGTCCTCAGAAAACTTTCAATATTGTCACCTAATTATTTTGATTTAGATAGATTATTTGACTTTGACATTCAAGGGCAAGTTCGTTAGTTAATCTATGACTTTGTTGTTTGCAAGGACTGGTTTACTTTGACAAAATCCTAGCATATGTACAAGTAGAGTTTATATGAGAATAAAGTATTTGTCTGTATGTCTGTCTGTCCGTCTGTCTGTCAAAGAACATTTATTGTAAACATCAGTGCTAATACAAGAAAGACTGCATCACTAAGAGTCCAAGATAAATGGGCATAGTGGTCATAGAAGAAAATCCCTAATGAACAATCATCTACTATTTGTAACTATCATCTACAGAGTCATTTCTGCAAACTGTTCTGGTAATCTTTTTGCTAAAACACTACTATTGCAACGTTGTAAATGCTATTGACAGTATTGGCCGCGAATTCAGCTTTCTATCTTCATCACATGATCTTAGTGAGATCTGGTCGGGAAGCGTCTCCCCACTAATATGCGCAGCAATTTTTCCAATGTTTTGTCTGTCTGTCTGTCTGTGTGCCTGTCTGTTTGTCTGTTTGTGTGTGACTAAATGTCTGGCTGCATACAGCCAACAGACCTAAATGCTGGTCTTGTGTATGTACAGCTGTTTGTTTGTAATGTGTTTGTTGTGTCATAAGTTTGTTTGTAAATATTCTCAATTTGCAAGGATTTCAACTGTGTTGTGTTTAGGAAAACTCCAGTGATGCTCCTCCACCACCAAAAACGGGCAGTTTGCGGCCTCACGGTGGTAGTATGTCTCATGATGATGTGATAACTCGTATCAAGAATGTTCAGATGATTGAATTGGGTCGATATCGAATCAAACCGTGGTACTTTTCTCCGTATCCAATCGAACTAACTTCAGAGCCTGTCATTTACTTATGCGAGTTCTGCCTGAAATATGTAAGGTCACGCAAGTGTCTTGAGAGGCACAGGGTGAGCAAATTGTTTATATGTAAGTGTGTAATGTCATTGCCTGTTTAGACCTTTCATTTATAGACCTCAATGTAAGGAAATTACACTATAGTAGGTACTTTGTTAGTAGAGCTAGAATTGTACAGACTTTTGCATCCGATAGAGAGACTGCTGCATAATGCTTACATACATGCCAATGGGGAATGTGGTAGTGTTTTCGTTTGTTTTTTCACCAGGTACCATTGCCATCTTATCATTGTAAACATTGCTTTTATTATTTTGATGTTTATTGGGTAGCGAGAGCAAAACTTTATGTGACAAGGGCTTAGTCCAGACCAACTAATTTTTTTATGCTCAGATATTTGGACACGAAACCTGGGCCGACCAATCTAAATATAAATACATAGCGATTACGCGACATTTTGAGCATGTGCAGTTTTCTGTGTACAAATGTGAGATAACAAAATGGACACTAAAACAGAATATGCTGATATTGAGCAGAATTCGGAAACAGTTGCTGGACCACATGCACTGTAACACTTGCGGGGTCATTGATACGTAGTCCTAGGATGTATATACTAGCAAGTCATACTGTCATTGTGCATGCTCACATCGATGTTTATTTTGGTCAAGCTCAAATCTGGACCAGTGAATCTGAGCTGCACACACGCAATTGCTGTTGGTATATTTCTTGTGTGAGATGTCTTGGTAGGATTCAGTGGTTGACAGCTTGTTGATAGGTTTACTGTTAGTAGTGTTTTGTCATGGTGATAACTAGTTGATCAAGCTGCTCTAAGGACGTGTTTTTGACACCTGTGATGGTAGAATTGGATGAAAATAATTGACCATGTAATGTTCTTTAATAGGAACAACTGTACTTACTCATGTCATCATGTTGCTCTCACAGACATAATCCTAAACTGTTTTATCATCTGGTTGCATGCACAAGCAATTTTAGCTTATGTGCTATAACAAGTAACTACCAATTATTCCACAGGAAACACTTAACAGTTTAAAGTTTGTGAGAGACCTGCTGTTTTCAGCTATGAGTACTCTAAACGTTTAGGGATGGACCAACTTCCGGTCTGGGGACTATGTGACTGTGTCTGTCACCCTGCAGGAATGTGTCACGCCTTCTTTGTGTGGTCCAATTAGGGAACAGTATTTCCTTTATGTCGTACGTGGTAACCAGAAACAATGGACGAACAGCCAATTGTCAGCGTGAAACTTTCATGAGAGACCAGAACAGTGCAAGTCATGTTTGCTATTGTTAGGATTGACTTCTCGAAAATTATCAACAGAACTCACCTGTCTACAACTGTTGACCCAAAATCGATCACTTTCTTGGTTTTACGATATTTATGGGTTAATCTAACATTATGTAACCATGAGAGATTTTATGTCCCGTATACGATAAACTCTTTTGACTACAGACTATTTACGACTTTGCGGTCATGCGAAATGGCATTCGCTATGTACTATTTTAGATAATTTTTTACAGGTAGCACGTCTAGCAAGAAAATACCGTGTTTATTTGTAATTCTTTGCGACGATTACCCCTAGCATGCGTGGTGTTCAGGACTTTGAAGGCTCATAGCTGTGGAAGCGACGGTGTGAACACAGCTTCAATTACTAGTAAATAAATGTTTAGTAATAATTTATATCTTAATGTTAAAGGAATTGTTAACTGATTTGTTTAGGGAATTGTGATACATAAGTTTTAGTAAATATGTACTGAATTTCTTCTAATGCAAACACATCTTTCTAATAATTTCACACTTTCTAATATATGCACAGTGTGGGGCTCATTTCAATTAATAGATGCTCGCCTTCTAATAAGCACACATGTTGCTGTTTTAGTGGTAGTGCGGCAACTCAAAAACATTTTCTAGTACTAGACCAAATACACAGATGTGTTTTTGAGTCATTACGTTCATTGTTATGTATGAAGTTTGGAAAATAAAAGCACATCTTTCAATAGTTTCTTATCGTCTGATACAAGCCCAGTCTATGGACCTATCCAAACAATACAAGTGGTGGGCTTGTATTAGAAGAAATACGGTATCACGCCCACATAGACCACATCAAACTTTGTGGAGCACATAGTGTGTGTGTGTGTGTGTGTGTGTGTGTGTGTGTGTGTGTGTGTGTGTGTGTGTGTGTGTGTGTGTGTGTGTGTGTGTGTGTGATTGTGTTTGTGTGTGTGTGTGTGTGTGTGTGTGTGTGAGTGTGTGTGTGTGCGTGCGTGTGTGCACGTGTGTGTGTGTGTGTGTGTGTGTGTGCGTCTGTGTGTGAACATGTAAACATTTAGAAGTATTTTGGTGATTGTATGCAGCCAAGATGACAACAAGTTACGTGCTCAGCTTGATTGTGCTTTTCTAGACGAAATGTACTATCATCCATCCACCAGGAAATGAGATCTATCGCAAAGGAAGTTTGTCAGTGTTTGAGATTGATGGTCGCAAGAATAAGGTAGAGTAAGAGGACTAAGACAAGCAAGTTACGTATGCTGAGTTGAGTGACTTTGTTTTCAGATGTATGCCCAGAATCTATGTCTAGTTGCTAAGCTTTTTTTGGATCACAAGACTCTCTACTATGACACAGACCCATTCCTGTTTTATGTCATGACAGAGATGGACAGTCATGGCTTTCATACTGTTGGCTACTTTTCCAAGGTAACATTGATACCTGGCAATTTACTGCATGGTCAATGATCTTCGAGAAGAGATGAATTGTAATTAGAAACGGTATTATTACAAGAGTTGTGGTGTGGTTAATGCCAATATGAAAGCATTTACTGGACAGCAATGGTACACAAATCGAGGCATATGATTAGGTCTTTTTTATGGAAAGCAATCTTACATTACTAGCAGCGATTGACGGTCTGGCTGCTGCACTCAAAATTGTCATGCAGAGATGTCACAACTAAAAATTGAGGGATAAGGGTAGACGTGTAGGTGATTATAATGCTAACAGAGTTGGAGTTCATCATTGTGGGTGTAGTGTCTAGTATTCTTGCAGCTCTTAACTTGTTACCCGAGGCGTGAAATGCTAGGGTACAGTGCAGTAGCGCAGGCCGATCATATGACGTACGACTGAACGACTTGCTTCGCCTACTGCATGATACGTGACCAAGAAAGTAAGTGGGCTGCAGCTGCATGTTACTTAAAGCTAGCAGCCAAGCGTTTAGCACTTTAGTGCTTCTTCATTACAAGTTGTACCAAATTGGCCGAGGTTTGGGAGACATTAGAAATGCTTAAACATGAATTCCAAATTAACAGCCGAACAGTCTAGTTATGCTGTAATTCCAGACAGTGCTAGGTACGGTTGTCTAGATGACTTTAAACGTACACAAGGAATGGAAGTTTTGATAGTCTGTGGTGTCTATAGTATGTATTGCTTGAGGGTTAGAAGTAAGAAATTTTTTATCATAATTTGCAAGAAAGCTGTGTTTGCCTACTAGTTTGGAGAGGGTGTTTTTGTGTGATTTCTGCAGCTGGTATTGAACAAACATTTTCAAAAACTTACAAATTTGTTGTGGTGGACAAACTTCTTAATTTCTGCATTTGGATGTCTTTGTAGGAGAAGGAATCTACAGAAGATTACAACGTGGCGTGCATTCTCGTGCTTCCTCCTTTTCAGCGAAAAGGCTATGGCAAACTTCTAATTGAATTCAGTGAGTTGTGTTTAGTTCAGTGGGTGTAACTTGAATGCAGTCTGCTTGGTGTTTGCATAGGCTATGAATTGTCCAAATTTGAAGGAAAGTGTGGACACCCCGAAAAACCACTGTCAGACTTAGGGCTGTTGTCATACCGAAGCTACTGGACTCAAACTCTGTTGGAGGTCATTATTGGCCTTCCACGTGCAGATGATGGATCGTCACCATCAGTTGCAATAAAGTACAGTACAGTGGTGTGTGAAACACTGTGACTTGCACAAATGCTTTATGTATAATAGTGAGTTATGTGAGGTGACGAGTGTAAGGAAGGAGGATGTAATCTCTACTCTCCATCATCTCAATGCAATTCATTACTACAAGGGCCAATATGTGCTACATGTATCAAAAGAAGTGCTGGAAGGTCACCAGAGATCGATGGAAAAACGGAAGGTTCGTATTGACTCCAAGCATTTGCACTGGACACCCAAAGATTGGGCGAAACGAGGGAAGTGGTAGACAGGTGGATCTAAGTGTACAGTACAGTACGATGTAGTTGTTGATATTTGTTGGTAATTTAATGGATGGTAATGGTATTTAGCCGAATTTGGTAGTTGCTGTAGAGTTGTATAGTAGGAATATTGCAATAGCAGAAACTGGGCCTGGAGTGTTGGTGAGTTTCAATTTATTTCTGTGTCTTTCTTATTTAGTACTTCTCTTGAGTGTGTTACTCTTGCATAGGCAAAGTGTGTGTATGTAACATGGTAAGTTCAGGTGTTAATGTAATGGTTCAAAATGTTTACTGGATTTCAAGCAATTTGTAGCTATAATATTATGTCAGTCACACACACACACACACACACACACACACACACACACACACACACACACACACACACACACACACACACACACACACACACACACACACTTCACTTACAAAGCAATGAAAGAAATTACAAAATTACAAGAATTATTTGCTGTAGAATCATGAATTTAATAATCTAATTATCAAATAAACAATATATAACTGGATTCTTGTGTACACAATTTGCAAGCAAGCAATTATTGGTGTTTAATGTTCTCTATTGTCCCGGGTTCAGTTCCCTGAGGATACAAGACTAAGTCAATCTTCTTATCTGTTGGCCCCATCGGAATGCTCTTGCACATTTGAGCACTGAATGCCAGACCTGAAACAGTTGCAAGATTGTTCTGGTGTTATAACTCCAATGCAAGTCACAATACCCACCTATAGATTTTGGCATTAAAGCTCTTGACTCACATAGTGAGAGATAGCTATCGTAGTATCCCTAGAAACAGAGCCTGGATAGTTGTCATTTACATTCATTCAAAGTTGTGAATTGTCGACCTTGCCTCGTCCTAATCTGTCGCCTTCCTATGTCCAGTAAGCAAAACAAGTATATCAAGAGACACAATAGGAATGGCATTAGCAGAGAACTGTGTGTGTGTGTGTGTGTGTGTGTGTGTGTGTGTGTGTGTGTGTGTGTGTGTGTGTGTGTGTGTGTGTGTGCGCGTGCATGTGTGTGTGTGTGTGTGTGTGCGCGCGTGCATGTGTGTGTGTGTGCGCGCGCGTGCATGTGTGTGTGTGTGTGTGCGCGCGCGTGCATGTGTGTGTGTGTGTGTGTGTGTGTGTGTGTGTGTGCGTGTGCGTGTGTGCATGTGTGTGTGTGTGTGTGCGCGTGTGTGTGTGCGTGTGTGCGTGTGTGTGACACTTACTATTGTGAAGCCTAATCCAGGCATCACAACCAAATCTAAACCTCCAGCTGTGTATGCATCAAGTCGACTGTCATCATCATCTGTAGTTAATTAAGGTAAATCGTGCAAATAAAATGCAATAAACCCAAATGTAACTACTGTGGTCTCATGCCTGCAGGTTGTTTGATGTTCCACTTTGTAAGTGGAAGTGACGACAAGTCATCGAGTGAATAAAGCTTAAGCATGTCCATTCGGTCACCAACATATCGAGGCACAAAACAGTCTCTGTGGTACAAACAGTTTGCAAGTATTACACAAGTGGCTCATGGCAAGGTTTGTACTGCACCTTCCTGAGGCCAGAATGTGCTGCATATCAATGCAAAACAGTATTGAAAAATGATTGTCGGATGAATTTAACTAACCCTGCACCTTTACGATTGGCTCCGTGTCGACTTCATCGTCCATGCTAAGATACACTGCTATTCTGCAGCTCTGTTGATACCACTTATGGCTCAACAACTGTCACAAGAACAATAGATAATAAAATACTACAACAACAACGTTTGATAAGTAAAACAGTAGCAAGGACAAAGGATCACAAGAGGGATGTGCACGTGTGTTTATCATTTAGAAACTTTTGTATTTCATGCTTATAGATTATACAAATCAACCCTAGAAGTCCCACACCACTCCCAGTCAAACTTGGACCAAATGACATCAAGAAGAGTAAAGAGAATATTATTGCCATCTGTCAGTTGATATTGAACCGACTTTTATGTCCTGTTTGACCAAAATGATACAAAACTGAGCTGGTTTCTATAGTTTGTTGTCTTTACAGCAATCATCAGAGACCAAGAGCAAAAAGCATGCAGTGCAAACTGTAATGTACAGTACTCTTATTACTAGTATGTATTTCCATTGGATTAATTACATAACAGACTGATAGAAGAATGCTTGGCTGGAGCCAGTCAGTGGAGAAAGGGAAGAATTAAGCTTACAAACAACTTGGTGGATTGCACTAATTGACACTAAATACACACTAAGCTAGCCTTCTATAATGTCTTTATCTTTTAAAGGTATGGAACCCCATAACCATCTGCTTTGATCGCATAGCATGTAATTCTGAAAAATTTAAAAAGACGGCAAATATGGGTGAGAGATCCACGACTGAACAATGCGCAAGAGACTACAGCTGCCTTGACTTGTACTGCTAGAGAGACTTTGATAGAGTCAGACCTCGTTATTCTGACACCCTTGATCACTTTCTAACAAGGTAGACGTGAAACCAATTTACATGGTCACTGTGTATTTGTTATCGATAATCCGACAGTAACGTTAGTACAACAGAAACCTCACAGTATAAATGTGGTCAGAATAATGCTGTCTGACTGTCTACAGTATGTAGAGTGCATGAGCAATAGTCACACCAGACCTCTCAACTCTCAAAATTTGCAGCCAATTCTCATGATAGCCAGTCCTTTCTCCCGACAAGCCTACCGTGAGATTCTCAGAGTCGTTTTGCACAGACTCGATCATTAGCTCTGTCTTTCTGGACATAGCAGCTTCTTTGAACTAGACTCTAGGTACGGCTCTGCTAGCTTGTATCTGGGGTATCCGGTGTATCTGTATCTACCTGCAGTAAAAGTAACGTTTGGAAGTTCGAGGCAAAGCCTTGGCGCACACAAACGTAAAGCAAGGCCAACAAATAATCTGCTGGCCACGCCTACTTTGGATATGTGTAATTAATGGGAGTGGTCGTTTAAAAAAGACAGTCTAGCGATTTGGTGCGAAAAAAGTTAGGAGGTCTGTCACATGTGATGATTATTAGCAGACAGACAATCAACAGACACAGGAAGATAAACATGCAGGCAGGCATATTGTATCTACTGTAGGTACAAATCAGATATTGCTGATAATTATTACACAGAATGTTCTAATTAATTTACTAAGTGTACATGGCAATAGTCATAATATTCAATCACAATCAACTAACAAGCTTTAGTTCATGACCCGTCTGGTGTCCACCTTTTGCGTAACTTCAAGTGACTCTCTCTTCTTCTGCTCAAGCGTCAGAGATCTGATCTGTTTTTTCAGTTGACTCCGCAGTGCCTTTTTGGCAGCTTGAGTACATGCCGCCATCTTATCTCCCAGCGCCGTGTAGAGTCGTAAGCACCCACAGTATACACATGGATAGTACAGCACACTACACTAGACCAAGTACAAAGAAAATACTTTCAAGACTTTATGTGCTTGATATCAATCAGCAAAACTCGTGTTGTTGTTCTACTAAAACCAGCCTAGGATCATATCTACTGGAGTAAAAGCAGACCTGCCAACCTAGCAGTGTCAAAATACCGTCTCTTCTAGTCTAAGTAAAATGCAAAACCGGGAACTGTCCGATATTTGATGGGCGTGTCTGATGTATACGGGAAAGCAGCGGAAGTTGTCACCGTGAACAGCAATACGCTAAGTAATCAAGCTGAATCTACCACGTCGTGTTACTACTCTCTACATTCATGCCTTATATACAAGAAATCTTCGTCTGGTTTCTGTACGCCAGTGTCCGATATATGATCGGGGTAGCTTCGAAGTAGCCTCGTACCCAAGCAAGAGAGCCCGGGTACGAGGCTAGCTTCGAAGCAGCCTCGGATACGCGGATGCACGTACTGATGGAAGCGCATCGGGATCCGGGGCTGCAATCCACCTTGGCGAGGCTAATATCGGGGAGTGTCCGATAATTGATGTCATGACTCCACATACGGGAAAGCGTCTGGAAACATCCTGTTTCTCCGAGTTCTGTTGACAACACGGAGTATTATATATATGAGCGATCCCGATCGCGTGCCGCTCGTTTCATCGACCTCGACTGAGCCACGGCCATTACGGATCAGCAGAATGGCGAGAGGAAAGATCAGAACGTGTCTATGTGTTGTAGGTGTTTTTCTAGGTATTCTCGCACTGTCTGCTATCGCTGTCGTTATCGCTGTCATAGAACTGAGAAAAAAATACACTGCAACGGTAGAAATGAGTGGAATGAGTCCCAATCTAACGTGGGCCGTGCCTTTCAACGGAAAGTACGTCGAGCAAGTGACATTGGAAGTCGACGACTTTAAATACGTATCATACATGAATTTGTCTGCTTATCCGCGGATGCCACAAATAAAATTTTATCGTCGATATCGCAAGGAAATAGGCAACGTATTTCTGTTTGCGAACCAGATTATCCGCGAAAAGATGTTTCTCAACACAGGATCTCGTATTGATGTGTCTTTCTGTTTCGACACGGTCATACGGGTTGTTGTAATGCAGTATACTGGTGTGGTTAATGACATTGATTATTCCGGATTTCAACAGTATGTGAGATTGGATAAGACATTTGTTTGTCTTGGAAATTGCTCTCAAAATTGTTCTTTCAATCATACCGAATTTTTCTGTTCTCAAACTGGTATTTATCAGTTTCTGTTTACACCATCAAGTTTGGCCTTACTTGTCTATATGTATGATGTTGAATTTTCTGGAGTCTTGACAGAGTATGACTTGGTGACTGGAAGGACCGATTTTTGTAACACATCAATGAGATATACGGACTGCTCTGTTAGTCTTCCTCGAGAGGAAGGGGCTGCAGTGGTGATTGATGTAGGAGATATTCCTATGAGTCCTGGAACTAATCTGGACATAGCTGTTGTGCTGAAAGGCAAATTAAGAGGTGACTTTGTTGGGACTCTTGCTAGTGGTGTGATAGGATGTGGTGCAGCATTGACTGCAGGAATTCTGATCATTTGGCTCATTAACAGGAACAATAAGAGAGAAGATGCAGATAACAGTGATGAAGAAACAGTTATTACATAATGTAATTAATTGAAATTAATTAATTTAAAGCATTCTCTGTCAGATGTAGACTAGGAGTGTGTTTCTTTATTTCTCTTCTGCTCTTCTAGAAGAGGTAGAGCAGCAATTTTCAGAAGAGGGCAGAAGAGTCACGCCCACTAAAAAGCTGTCAGAAGAGCGATGAATAAAGAATATCAATCGGAGAGGCGCGAGCATGCGTAGTAGACTCGTCAGTCACGATAGGCCCCTAGTCTCGCGTGGCCAGACGTTTGAGCGCGGGGGAGGGGCGTACGGGGAGGAGGAGCCTGTAACGTCCGGCCACGCGAGACCAAGGGGCCCCTGCGACAAGTTGGCTTGCTCGGATTCCACGATTCCGGCAAAGAGGAATTACCCGTTAGTGCATCTATCACGGATTAGATGCAGTTTCTGTACTCCCCCGTCGTCCGCTCTTTAGAAGAAATGCCATGCGCTAGCTTTGCTCTTCTGAATTTCTGTTGAAGAGCAGAAGCGGTCACGACACCTTTTCTGTCACCTTTGAAGCGGAATAAAGAAACAGTCAAAATACTCTACTGCTCTTCTGGTCTCTTACAGAAGAGCAGAAGATAATAAAGAAACTAAAGAAACGAGACAAACAGGGCAGCGCAACGTGTGTGGTAGCCTTGAACTTCCAGACCAGAGAGCTTGCAAGTCTGGATCAAGTCGATACTAAAACAAGTCCAAAAACATTTTGAGAAAATGATGGGTATGTACGGATGGGTATGTACTTATGTCATTTATGCCCATCTTCTACATCACATTCACAACTGCTGCAAGCGATATAGGTAAAAAGAGTGTGATGTAGGAGATGGGCATAAATGACTTAAGTACATACCCATCCCTACATACTCATCATTTTCTCAAAATGTTTTCGGACTTGTTTCATATATTTTTGGACTTGCTTCATACATTTTTAGATGGAAATGACAGTTTTAGTAAACGGATTGCTTAGCATTTTGAACATGTGAGAATACTTTCATGTTCAACCCCCCCCAGGACAGAGCACGTGGAGGTTGCACTCTCTGTCCCGCTCCCACCCTCCCACCCTAGGTCACGAATTTCAGGCTGTAATTAGACGCTGCACATCCCAGTTTAGCTACGGTATTTCTTTTCAAGTGACCTCTTTCATAATTAACTAAGAGCATGAGAGTGTTGACATTGGTAATGTGGTGACACTTAGATGACGTGGGTGACACTTAGATAACGTGGTGACACTTAGATGACGTGGTAACACTTAGATAACGTGGTGACACTTAGATGACGTGGTGACACTAGGTGAAGAAAGTAGGCGGTATGATCTCTTCGGCGTTGTTGCGTTATACGGGAACCGAGCACGATGGCGGAGAGGATCTGGTACGAGGCTAGTTGGACAGTACGAGTGAGTCGTACGGTACTCCTACTCTTTCTACATTAATTTATGGTAACTTGTTTTCAATCTTGACAACTGGTTGAGCGGTAGTCTCGCTAGTCGAGCGGTTAGACTAGCTAGCGGTCTGCCGAAGAATCAAAGAGTCGTCATTTCATGCCGTCCACCAAGATATCGCCGCAAACACGGCAGACGTCTCTTTGTTCGTGAGATCTCATGGCATTTACAAATGATATGTTGATCTAGGTAAAACGATCCTACGCCGTTAGACACCATTTACCATCGCTTTTGATAATTACTTCCGAAATCATTTTAGTATCGACTTGGTCCAGACTATAGAGTTCGCGCGCTTCGCGCCCTCTCTGGTCTGGAAATTCGAGGCTACGTGTGGGGAGTACTGTAGCGTTAGATGGCGCTATGGACTTGTAGCGCGCGTACCCCCAGTTATGTAGTAAGCGCGCTACTAGAAATAGACCATTAACGTGCGTGGTATCTGACGAGTAGACGGGAATTTCAGATTGCAGTACGCGCGCTAGCATCTGTTCGCGCCAGGACTGTTTGACTGAGTGGGAGAGACTGCTTGAATACATTGAAGTGCTAGGTAGGCGTGGGAGTCCTTGCTGTACTACCACCAGACTGCAAATATACTGGAATCGAAATTTAGAGGACAGTGGAGACAGACTACGACAGGAAGAGTGAGCGTCATTCGCTGCAGAGGTCAACGACTACAGTCCGTAACAGAAAGCATTTATTGTGAGTGCCTTAGCTTCTGGAGTAGCTGACGTTTGCTACTATCAGGCTGAGCTACAGAAAATACTTTGATTTTATTAATTAATGTATTAATTAATTAAAATTGACTAGAATACCCATTTCATATACCAACAGTATTGCATAGAATTGCATATGTGTCAAATCATAATCAACTATTTATTGCTCTAAGAAGGATAACACAAAGACTAACTAAACAAACAGTGCAGAGAACACACAAGGTCGTGTCCAAACCATTGGAGAAATGTATTGCTACAGATTGTCTGACAAGTGTTCTTGCAACAGCTTCAAATGTGCTGAGACAACTTGACAGAGAACAGCTCAGATGGCTACTAAGCTGTGCTCTGTTAAGAGTCGAAAGTCTCCATAACCAATGCATTGAAAGTCTCCTCAAGTAGCCACTTGGTGCTCACATCAATTAAATATCCACTTCTTATCTCCTGCATTAGTTGTGTCACCAGCCTTTGTTGCAGACACGTTGACGCGCCAGATGAAATAAATTCCTGACAAATTGTGGAAATCCAAGTTCCTGTTGATATCAGTTGGCCAAAGTGTCCCCTGATTTCTTGTCATCCAACTCCAGGTTACAGTTTTACTTTCATCACATGCCATTGCCTGCAAGTACAAAAGATTCCTCAAATCAGATTATTAAAAACCAATAATTGTGTTACAAACACAAACTAAATCTGACTATAATTAATTAATTAGTTCTTAGAGTGCTTATAATTAATTGCTTACAATTGTAACATTGCAGTTTGGACTTGATTAATAAAAATTGAAATGAACTGTATGTACATAAAACCCATAATTAATTAACTCACTCCATATATTCTGTTGAGTCCAAACAAGCTGAACACAATAATTCCATTGTAGAAATAAGCCCAGGCATGTTTTCCTGCCAACGGCTCCACTGTTGACTCTCTTTCTCATCTGAAGAGTTGGGGAAGCGCCATGAAGAACACCACAGAAAGGTCACTGGACCTGGTATTCATGAGGTACTAAGTCCCATAGGTATCCCCCAGTCTATTGACAGAAATGTGTTTCATGGGCACGTGGACAGGACTATCAAATGCATACATACGCATGCACACACACACACACACACACACACACACACACACACACACACACACACACACACACACACTACAAACACACACACTACAAACACACACACACACACACACACACACACACACACACACACACACACTACAAACACACACACTACAAACACACACACACACACACACACACACACACACACACACACACACACACACACACACACACACACTACAAACACACACACACACACACACACACACACACACTACACACACTACACACACTACACACACACACACACACACACACACACACACACACACACACACACACACACACACACACACACACACGGACACAGACATAAACACAGACATAGACACAGACCACATACATGAGATCTAGAGTACATGCCACACGCCGCACAAGCATGTCACCCAGAGGAAGGAATCTCATTCTCATCATAGGTTGCTGGTGGTTCTGCAAATGAAGAGACAGTCCCAACTCATGACCTGCAGAAGTTAGACACGAGATGTCGTGAGTGCTCCAAAATATTCAAGACTAGACAAACATTGAACCGCCACCGTAGAAAGACACACAACGCAGAGTATGAGAAGGCTGTGTGGCACCACTGTTTCATTGAAGGCAGCAGTCAAAACTTTATCCAAGTGAAATCTCTATCACAACACCTGGACTTTCATCACAAGATTGACATGGGTACTGTGTACTACATTTGTTCTTATCCACTCAATCTAACTACTGCAATCATAACTTTTAATTAATAAGATATTCAGGAACTAGAATTTTCTATCATGAAGGAGTTTGAGTCCTGGAAGGAAGCGGAAGAGAGCAACTTTCACCTACTTTAGAACTGAGAGAGGAGCAACAGCTCGTAAGACCCAGAAGGACAACACTGGGTCTGACAGCAGTGTGTGTGCAACCGAAAACCCAGGTACATCTACGGTGAACTTTCTATCAAGTGTAATCTGCACAATATCTATATCTGTGTATTTATCTATATTTATATTACATTTCTATAGCTATCTATAGGTATATGTATCTATCTATCTAGGCGTGTCCAAGCACGCCCACATTAGTTTCTTAAGTTAGAGTTTAGGTTTGAGTTTAGTTGACATTTTATGTAGTTTGCCGTATCTATCGAATGTCATTGTACTAGAGAATTGGATATATCTAATAAATATTCTATCTTTTTTTTTGAGACACGGGTTGAGTGCACCAGCACGTCAAAATCACGCGGGGACCGAACCCGGCCATTCCGCCAGCCACAAGAATTTCTTCTTGTGACTCCTGTCTGAGTCGTATTTGGACAGGTCTCATGTATGATAATCATTAGTGTTGCACGAGAAGTAAAAACTGACTAAGTGAATGCGATCTATGGTGCCCCGGCCGGACTCACGCCGAGGTGCGAGGTGTACATGTTAAGTCCATCACGACCGTTTTGCTGAAATGTGGACATACACACAGACTGACTACACGGTTATAAATGACTGACTGAGTGACTGACTAGATCACATGTTTTTTTGGGTTTTATATTGGTATACCCAACAGAGGAGACAGGCGGATGTCAAGGCTGCCGTCGCCATCCTTAAAACACAAAGCGCACGGCCTATCCGGTGGTCTCCATTGGCGAGAAAAGAAATCAATTCTCGGCGGACGGTGAAGGCGGGCTTCGTGCCACTCCTCCACGATCCGCCGCCTGATGGCCGACTCTGTTACACCCAATATGCTATTAGAATCTAAAGAATTACGATGTTGCCAATAGGATGCGATGAAGGTTCAGACGATAAACGATGCGGGTGATGATAGCGATAGACCACACAAAAACGGAGCAGTCAAAAGAGTCACATCGGACGGAACGTCAGACAGGAAGCAGGTAAGAATACGTCGTAAAGAAGGTTGGAGAGACCTTGCCGACGGACAACGAGCGAAAATATGCCGAGATCAGCCCGTCCGTCGCCACACGAGTTACAAGAGGTGTCGTGAGAAGGTCGGAAGAGTGTCAGACGGTCTGGAGTCGGAAGGACGCGATGGAGAAATTTGAAAGCAATATCGTTGGAATATGGGGTGTCCAGTCTTGCATCCTGAAGAGCGGAGCAAGCTGTCGACCAGCCCTCCGACCAAGAAGGGAGCATCCACTTATCCTCGGCTAGTGGTCTGACATCTCTGCATTTTGCCATCTTAACGTACATTCTCTTGGAGGAAAGAGGAATCGGTGTCTTAGGTGGAAAGGAAATCGATAACAATGACGGAGTGGCTTCGGTGTCGGGCAATGTAAACCAGACGGCTGGTATGGCAGTGTGCAGCTTACGCACAAAGCCTTTAAGAAAGTATGGTCCGACTTGATATCGTTGTTGTAATTGTGCGATCTCATTCCACCTATTGTTCTCTCGTAAATCACCGACAGTGCACAGTCCCGCGGTCGCCATGGAACGCGAATAGAACGGTCTTCCGCTCGGATCTGTGATGTTTAGGTTGCCGAACAGAGACTGTGAAGTCGCCTCCGACAACGTAGACGGGCTAGTCCTGTCGGCACCGTTGAAGCGTCGATAGGCTTTAACCAAGGACAAATAGAAAGGTGGTATGGCCGAGGAAACGAGAGATCGGTTTCCTGACAAGAGGCCACGATGGTCGGTAAAAGGACTGGCTGCTCGATCTAGCCAAAATCGCGCGAAGTACTTCCAACTGTCGTCGCCGGTACTTGTTAGTCTAGAGATCCACTGTAATTGTATAGCAGCGACTTTGTCGTGGATTACGATTCCGGCCAACCCTCCATTGCGCCTGGTCCGACAACAGACTCGTCGGCTTACGAGTTCGGCGTGATCTTTCCAGATAAATTTCCACATGGTCGTGTTGATCTCGTCGATCATTCGTGGTGGTGCCGGGACTACCTGAACCACGTACCACAATTTGGACGCCGCTAGCGTACGTGCCACATACGAACGTCCGGCGAGGAAAAGATCGCGTGGTTTCCAAAAGTGAAGTACAGCCCGCATCTTGTCGATTGCTCCTTGCCAGTTCGTTTCGTTTAGGGAACGAGCGGCACCGACGTGTATGCCTAAAAGTTTGAGGCTGTCTGTCGTCCACGACAGAGACATGGGCCGGTCTGTGCGGTCACTCCAAGGACCTACAAACAGACCGCGGGACTTGGAGGTATTTAGTCGTGCCCCACTGCCGTCTTGATACAAAGATAAACACTCTTGAAGGATACGGAAGTCGCGGTCAGAAGTCGTAATTACGGTAGTGTCGTCTGCGTACTGTGCCACTTTCAATACTCTGTGGGTCTGCGGCAATTGCAAGCCTGTGATGGGAGTACTTCTGATAGTAGAAGATAGGGTCTCCGCGACTAACACATACAGAATGGGTGATAAGGGGCAGCCCTGCCGCACTCCTCGTGTCGGATGGATCTTTCGTGAAATCCAGCCGTTGACAATGACACGACTCGACACGTCTCGATACAGTGTCGAAATGTATGAACGAAAGATCTCGCCAATATTCATTGCTGCCATCACTTTGTCGAGAAAGGACCATTCGACTCTGTCGAAGGCCTTCTCCTGATCGAGGCTGACGAGTCCGGCTCCTCTGTCTGTCGCCTCGCAGTAGTCGACCGTGTCTTGTAAGACGCGACAGCTGTCTCTGATTGATCTTCCCGATACGCAACACGTCTGGTCTTCGTGGACGATGGTCTGTAGAACGCTCGTCAGGCGAGACGCTAACAGTTTAGTTAAGACTTTATAATCAACTGATAGCAGTGATATTGGGCGCCACTTCTTGAGGTCCCGCCTTTCTCCTTTTTTGTGTAACAGTCTGATCACGCCTGCCCGTTGACTCGTACCGAGTCTACCGTTACTTAGAGCCGTATGATACACATCAAGAAGATCTGACTCGAGCAGACTCCAGAAGCGACGGTAGAATGCCACAGGAATGCCGTCGACGCCAGGAGATTTATTGCTCCCATTGAAGCCAGCGCCACACGCATCTCTTGCACAGTAATAGGTCTATCTAAGTATGCGCTGTCTTCCTGGGTCAGTCTTCGATCAAGGCTTGCCGTCAGTCGATCGGCTGATTGTTGGCAGATAGAGGAGGCAGAATACAAACGTTCATAAAAGGAAGCCGCTGCTTCTAACATGCCCTCCGTCTCGCTGTAAGTGTTTCCTTCGTGATGCAGCTCTGTCATCGTATTGTTCGTCTGTCGTTGCCGTTCTAAACGGGCATAGAAGCGTGTCGACTGTTCTCCTCGTTCGGTCCACTGTAGACGAGAGCGTACCCTGGCACCAGCGGCATCCAAGCGATCCAGAGCGCGCAACTCGTTTTCGGTTTGACGAAGACAATCACGTGTGTTTATATTACGATCCTCTCGTTCGGCCGACAAGCGGTTGTGACACTCGAAAAGTGTGGCTTGGAGATGTCTCCTTCGGCTTTGCCTACTTCTCGCCCGTTCTTCACAGTGACCGCGAGTGAGATCATGCAAGTAACATTTACCCACCTCCCACCAATCGACGATCGAAGGAAACCGTTCTTTTTCAAATCGCCACTCAGTCCAAAAGCTTTCGACTTTGTCCACAAATTCGCCGTCTATTAATACGTCTACGTTCACGTGGAAGTAGCCAGGACCTCGGTTCGTATTGGTTTCCAGAGGTATGGAAGCGCACACCGCTAAGTGGTCCGACCACTGCCATGGGTCTATGCGGACCTCGCTGACGTTGAGACAATCGTCGCTGCACAATATTAAGTCCAAACGACACATCTGTGTAAACCGATCGTTATGTCGTTTCCACGTGAAATCTCTACCTTTTGGATACCTAAAGTCTGTTCACGAATTAGATGGACTCGTGCCTGAGGGTTGGACCTTAACTAAACAGATTATCAAGAAAGCCGGATGTTATGTTTGTATAAGCAGCTCTCTTAGACTGATTGCATTCTTAGCATGTGTTGTCACAAGGACGCAAACCACTAGATATGGCGAT
Organism: Corticium candelabrum; assembly: GCF_963422355.1. NCBI lineage: Eukaryota > Metazoa > Porifera > Homoscleromorpha > Homosclerophorida > Plakinidae > Corticium > Corticium candelabrum. Next base: position 5,320,912 of record NC_085089.1, on the reverse strand, counting down.
TGAAGTAAACCCTAGCGAAGGGTCAGATGCTGGTGAGTCTGATTCCACAGAGAGCTATGACGAAGATCAAATGCAAGCCACTGGAAATCAATAAATGCTTGCTTGTACTGTACACGAGTTTCTAATTGTTTGCATCATAGTATTTGTTACACCTCTTCCTAGTTTGATAAAGAGTTATCTCACTGGGGGTTGTCTCTAGATTGATCTGATTAAGCGTGTCTCCACCCGCTAACTCATTACAATTCCGGAAGTTGCTTATGCTGGTCTTCTGTTCATAGCAAGAAATATATGATTATTATAATTGAATTAAGCTCTTCAAGAGCTGTCCATCGATATTAATTAGACCTCGGAAACCCATACTATAGTCCTGCTACACGCTGAATTCCTCAGTCCATCTAATGTGTGAACGGACTTTAGACCGATAAACATCTTTATAGTTAAAGCTCTTGATCAACGAGCTTAAACGACGGGCACTGGGATCGGGTCTGTCACGCGAGGCATTGAATTTGTCTAAGCGTGGATCCATGACAGCGTTGAAATCTCCCAGGATCCAATGGTTGGACTGTCCCACGAGAGGTTCTACTCGAGACCTAAGAAATTGCACTCTGTCGACACTCGCACAAGGGCTGTATACACACGTAATGTGGTAGACACTTCCCTCTATTCTGACCGATGCCGATATCAGTCGACCATCGTTATCTCTGCCAGTACAGGAAAGTTCGGAGTGAGCGCGCTTGGAGAATAGGATAGCAACACCATTTTGCTGGGATGTTCCCAGATTACATAAGATATCATAAGAAGGACAATCTTTACTATATTCTTGAGCTTCCTCATCTGTAGCCCAATGAGTCTCTTGAACACCAACAATATCAACGTGGAGAGAACAGAGAAAGCGATTTAGAGCAAAACGCTTGGATGGGTTACGAAGACCATTGACATTTAAGGTAGCGATAGTTAAGACCGACATGAGGACACTTAAAACGAGGGGAAGGAGGAAAAGATGACTAGACGGAAAGAATGGGACAGAAGGGAACAATTATTGGGTGTCGGGAAGTGTAGCGATCGACTCAGGAGCATCGCTACTCTTTCTGAAGTACGGGGAATCACTTCGCAGCTTTCTCAGAACCGTTGTACCGTCGCGCATGCGATAAGACATCATCGGTTCTCCCTCATGAATGATTACATTCGGTTCTTTCGATCGCGATCTGCTCCGCATCAACCTGCCTGGCGATGAAGAAAGGCTTCTCGCAGATTTCTGTGTCTGTTTCCTGCGTTTACTTCTTTTGGGAGGTGGTTCGACAAAGACAGCGTTGTCCTTATCGCCTGTGTTGAAGTAACTGTGATCTCGGTTAGCCGATACGATTGGCTCCGCCCAGTCGGCTGTTCCGAGGTCTGAAGACTAGTTGTAGCGATGGAGAGAAAAGAGTCAGCGGAAGGGTTTGTAACTTTGTCGTTTATGTGAGGATCGGGCGCACAGTGCGAAGTTTCGTCGGGAGTGCTATCGACAGCCAGAGTTGGTGCTTGTGCAGGGAGCCCGACCTCTTCATCGTTCTGGGAAGTTAACTCTTCCCCTACCACTTCCTCGGACCCCAGAAGAAGGTCCGAGTTGTCCACTGTAACAGAATACGAGGGCGCGCCTAGAGAAGCGTCGCATTGTCTGTCGCCGTCTAGGATGGAGTTTTCTACTTCTAGATATGGCAGTTCAGGGGTGCCCGCACACGATCTACCATCGTATTGTAGCACCGTCCAGACGCAACGTTCTATAAAATACGTTGTGCTCCTGTCTAGACGTATCCGTGCTATACTGCACTCTCTCGTGTAATATAATCCAAGCAGGCACTGGTATATAGGACACACTTGAACGATCAACTGATCAAGCCTTACGCAAGTGCCACGTACACCAAGTAGTGAACTTGAACTAAGCTCTATATAAGTAGACGATACACCGTACTACACGGTACACGATCAAAACTACGCTAGTCTAGCAAATTCACAAGTTATATAGGCGCTACCTAATGACGTCAACTAACGTACGCTAAGAAACTAGTGCGCTACACAGTTGGTATTCTGTCCACAGCGAGTCGGCTCTCTCGCGCACGGGATAGGGTTCCGAGGCATTTGTGTTGGCATCCATCTCTGCCTGCCAGTCGTGTGAACGAGTGTCCTGTTCGGGACAATCTCTGACTAAATGTGATGCACTCTTGCACCGATAGCAGTGCCTCACCATTTTCCCGCACACTCTCACTACCAGATTGTAGTGACCGATCGTGATTAGACTAGGAAAGTCGTCGGCTGTACAATCCTTAAACTTAAATAATCGAACACCCGTTTCGATGGTTGGGTGTTTGTTGCTGGTTAGCCTCCTCGTTGATACAAGTGTGCCCGTTCTGACAGTATGGAAGTCACGTGACTATCATCCATTTCAAAAGGCATCAACAACATGACTGCTGTGTACCGAGTCTTCGGTTTTTGTACGCATTCGCACGCGAAATGCCTTGCTTTTACGTCTACTCTGTGTGTCAGGAGTGTCTCTTTGGCTATGCAGCTTACTTCGTCGACGCGTACGTGTTGCAACACCGCCTCTTCTACTTCGTCATATGACACTGACAGGCTTTCGTCTATTTGAATCCTCAGTGACAAGTCGCGTACAATGTGCACCGCCATGTTGACTTTGACGAACACGAGCGCAGTCACTCGTACGGCAGAGAAACTCTGCGCACAAGATACAAAACTCTCTCTCCGGAGTGTCAGGTTCTGTCCAAGAAGCAAAGAAGAAGTTACATATAGACAGTGACTGCTGATAGTGTTTCGATACTAGTATCGTAGAAAGTATCATAGCAAGTACTTAGTAGTGTCTGCAGTAACCTGGGCCCTAAGGGTCCTTGTAACAACAACAACAACAAAAAATGTGATGTACATGTACAGTGTATTTATCTAGCTGAGAAGCAGTGTGTCTACTATGTCTGCTGCGAAGCTACAAACCGACTGTGAGGGACAGTACAACATCAGAACAAAGAAGATATACAAAAAGCAAGCGACTGGAACGTCTTTGTCTTGCAAGGATGAATGTAAGCATTGAAACTGAAGGGACTGTGAAGGTGTGGTACGTTAGTGGTCATACTGGTCACAATCCAAGTCTAAAAGAGAGCCATTTTCTCCCTCTCCCGGCCTCGTGTAAGGACAAAATGATTCAGAAATTGACAATGGGAGTGACAATTGAGCGAGTTCTTGAAGGTAAGACAAACAGTGTTTGTTGCTCTCTTTGATGCATCCTTGAAATGAATGTGCCAATTGTGTTGGTCTATTTTTATCTTGAATGCAATTGTCTCCTTGATGCTTCTCACTTCCTGTAATGGTTTCCTTGCTTTACAAACGATTTAAATTGGGAACCAGGGTTTTCAGTTCAAACTTACTAATTACAGGTAGGTAGTGTAGCTATTGTTGTTGACTGTGGTTGTTGGTATAGACTTCAGGCAGGAGCTAGCTAGCAGAGAGAACAGAGATGAATTTGACAATCTTGCTCGGCGAGATCACTTTGTTACAAGACAGGATGTACGAAACTGTCAGAGGAATTTCAATCGACTTTGCCAAGTTTGGTCACACAAGTGATGCAGAGTCTGTCCAATCTCTTGTGCAGAAATTACAGCAGGAGAAATACAATCCAGTTCTTCTGTACAAGGAATGGGGCATAAAAATGACATTGTACCAGATCTCCCAGCAGAATCCTTCCTTTTGTGTATTCAAACAAAGCACCAGAAGGAATTGTTTCAGAAGTATGCCATGAACGTTCTGTGCATGGATTCGACACATGGCACAAACCTTTATGACTTCAAGCTTATCACAGTGATGGTTGCTGATCAGTTTGGGCAAGGTGCTCATTGCCAGTGATGCGTGGCTTTTGCACGGGATTGACTTAACTTAAATAAACAACTAACATATTTCCCCATGCCATGTACGAAGAACGGTTGGTTGGTGCATTTGTAGCAAAGAGGAAAAGCAATATGTGCAGCACTTTTTACAAGCCATCAAGGATGCTGCCCCAACTACAACTGTCAAAACAGTCACGACTGACGATGGTAAGAAAGAAGATAATCTACTGGCACCAATGCAAAATAAACATCTAGAAATCAAATGTTTACTGAACAATCATTCACATTCTAAAGTAGTACCGTATCTTCTCACAAATGTGGATTGATTGATCAATTATCCACAGATAACACTGGATGGTTTGCAGCAAGATCTGTCTTTGGTGATATCATAAAGCACCTCCTCTGCCATTGGCACGTTGATAGGTATGAATGTAAAGCAGGATGACCAGGAATGCAGTTGATCACACCGCATATTGTTTTCTCTCTTCAGATCACTTAAACGTAACATATTTTCCAAAGTGAAAACCAAGTCAGATCAATTCAGCATTTATCAGTCGCTGTACTTGTTGATACACCATACAGACAACAGATATGTTCCATCAATATCTGGAGTCATTTGCTGATGCATGGATACCCAAGGAACCATCATTCATCCAATATTTCAAAACTTTCTATGCCAGTAGACCAGGTAAATACATGTATTTAGTATAGCGCTGCTGTGAACATAGTGCTCTGATTTTTATATGGTTTCAGAGAAATGGGCCATGTCGTATCGAAATTTCAGTCGTGCTTATACTGATACCAACATGTTATGTTCGTTGAAAGGTGTGGTTAGTTTGGAATTTTCATGTATAACCTGTTATGTCCAATCCTGGACCTGATAGCTACAAATATGATATACATCTGTTGACAGCTTTCATAACAAGTTAAAGCGAAATCCGTCCTACCTGAGGGGAATGGCAAATCGAAGAGTGGACCAATTAATTACCACACTGCTGAAGATGGAGGCAGACCAGTTTATGGATGTCCAGAAAAGGGATTGTGGCCTACCAGAGGTGTCACTCAAAAGAAACAGACAACATCACATCAGAACGGACTACTAATCCCTGATCATCACATTACAGAGGTACATTGTATATTAAACTACTAAGTTAAAGCGACACTGTCAAGATTTGAGCGCACAAGTGCGCATGCTTGTGCGCTCTAGGCGTGTCACACTTCGCGCGCAAACCTACATCGGGACTCCTAGGTCAGCGTAATGGCGTTTCGTGACGATAGAACGCGTATTAGTGCATCAGACACGTCTGCTGACGAAGGAGCAGTGGTTATTCCGGTACGCAGACAATGGGACTTTTCGCTGGGATGTCTATAGCTAGGAGCCTACTATAGATGTCTTGCGACAGTTTAATAGTCTTCATGACACTTGTTGTGCACTTGCGGCGACGTCCTGCCCCTTGACGTGCACCTCCATGGCTTCTCTTCTGAGATACCGAAGTCATATCGGTGCGGGAATCTTGTCCATCACGTGCGGCTTGCAAAGGGCCCGTTTTCGCCGTAGAAAGTAACCGTTCGAGGTCGAAAACAAACGCTATACTTGCTCTATATTTACAAAACTTATACGACGTATCAAATCCATGCGCAATGACCTAGTCAAGTACGACGATATCGGCTGTCAGGCACTCAAAGCTCGACAAAAGTCGATTTATTGCCAAAACGTGGCAGATAACGCAATATAACTACAGGTAAAATCGCACTTGCCAACGATTCCTCGTTTTGGAGAACTTGAAAAATTTCTACCTAAATTCAAGTTTGCGGGGGCGTTTAGACGCTAGGTATCCGAGGATAAAATCTTGACAGTGTCGCTTTAAGGTAACACATATTAATTACCTATTGCATGAAAGAAATCCATGTGAGAGAAGTCTATGCATGCAATATACAAGAGCAGAGAGGATGAGCTGTAGCAGCAATATTAATACCTATATAAAACTGGTTATTCCATGGTTATTCTATGTCATCACTAGGTACCTGACAGTGCCAACACGTGGCAAGTACAGTCTCAAACAGAGACAGGGACTCTTTACACAGTGAAAGAAGTTATTTCCATCTGTCCACATCTTACCTGTTCTGCTGTTCCCTGTGATGCACAAGAATGTCAACCACTTTGCCGCCACTGCTACCATTGCACCTGCTTTGGATTTCAGACTGGTCATCTGTGCAAGCACATACACAAGATATGATCACACTTGAAAGCAACTCACAAAAGCAAAGAGACACAGCCAGTTGTAGAACATCCTGAGAGTATGGTAATTGAGCAAACTGAAGCAAAGGCTGCAGTAAACATTCCAGCAAAAGCAATGGACACTCCAGGCAAGTCCAGTGGCATGTTCATTTCAAATCACACCCCATTTGTGTACATTCTATAATTCTCATGATGCTAAATTGTCTTAGATTGTGTGCACCTTGAAAGAATTGCATCCATTGCCAAGAACATTGCCATCCAAGCAGAAAGAAGAGCCATTGAAACACTGCATGTACCACAGATACTGGCCCTGGTCAAGGAAGCGGAATTACTATCGAGACTGAAGCAAAACGGTACTGATTCTGCTGAGCTGAAAACAACACATCAAATACCACCAGGAAAGAAAGCCCAACAGTAGCAGCTCCACTTCAAGAGGCTAACCAGAAAAAGACAAAAACAAAAATCAAAAGGGATTCTAAGGTAACAACAAGTCTCAAGTTAGTCCAAAGGAGTCGTGATGCATTCTGTTCTACATCAGAGCACCAGACAAGAATGAAGCAAAACGCATCAAAGAAAGTCTGAAGAAACATAGTGATGAGGTACGATGCACTTTGGGTCTTGTCTGTGCTCTAGCAAAGTCCTATTACAACTCCTGACTAAGATTACACATAAGACCTTCACATACTATATGACATTGAGCTAGTTAGCTGCATAGAAAAGCAGGCCAGTCTTCATTGTTAGGAGACGATACTCCACTGAATCACCTTAGCTGATTAATAGCTGCATCTGACTGGGTACAGGCATACTCGTTGGGACAGACTAGATACTGCATCCAGACATCACAATGGTGGGCCATGGAAGGCCGATGCATTCAAAGTTGCATTTCATGTAATTATTGGATTCGGCTCAAGGGGCATTGCTAATTACAGCCTGTTATCAATTAATGTACACAATGTGTTTATAAATAATTTACATAATTGCAGTTGTAATGCCATGTTTGGGATACTTCATCTGTTTTAAATTGCAGAAGCACTGTTCATTGAAGCCAATTTTTATGGAGGCAGCTCATCACCACCGATCAGCAGCTACACAAAGAGTTGATGGGGATCATGATCAGTCAAACAAAGAACTATCAAACAAACCAGAGCAGCCACTACAGCAGAGACAAGGGCAGCATATGGGAGAACAGCAACACGTGCCCACACAGGACTGCCAATTGAAGCAGTACCATCAGCCACAGTGTGCCATGAAGTCACAAAGGTTGTCAGCAAAGTCCAATTGCAATCTAGGAATTTTGCAAAGCAATGTTGGCTGGATTGACGATGGAATTATCAACTCAGCCCAGCGGATGCTGAAGCAGAGGTTTCCGGAAAAGAACGGTCTCCAGAACACCCTTTTGTCGCAGCAGCAGCAGTTTGTAGTGGTTAGGCAAAATTCAGTTCAAATTCATAACATTGGCAATCACTGGGTAACGACATCAAGCGATGAACAAGGGAGTATCCATTTGTATGACAGCTTGGTCAGATACAAGCTATCGAGTCACCTAGAACAGCAGATTGCATCAATCTACCGAAGCAATGAGAAGGAGATTACAGTTTCAATACGAGCAGTTCAGCAACAGAGAGGTGGCAATGATTGTGAGCTATTTGCAATTGCTTTTGCCTACGACGTTGCTTCTGGCATTGATCCTGAGTATGTAACTTATATTCAATCTGACATGAGAAAACATTTGTTCTCATGCGTCAAGAAAGGCTATATAACACCATTTCCACGTTATTTTCAAGGCCTCACAAGGTGTAAGCGTTCTGTAGCCTCTTTCGCTATTTATTGTGTTTGCAGGCAGCCAGACAGTTTTGGAAGGCTGATGATCCAGTGCAACTGTTGTGATGAGTGGTTCCATTGCAAGTGTGTTTGTTTGAAACCACCTGGCAGAACATTTTACTGTCCAACATGTTCGAGTGAACAAGGTTGTTAGTTGACACAACAGACTTTGTACAACAAGCAGTAAACAGTTGCTAGTAAAACTGTGGCACTTCATGTAAGGATGTTTTCAACTTTTTCCTTTTACGAGACTTGACCAATTATATTACTTCGTAGCAAGCAAAACAGTAGATTTGTTGCTTCAGGCTATCTGTTTATGTGTACTTTCAGCGTCAAAGTATACAGATATACCTATACATGCATATAACAAATATTTATAAATAGCCACTTGCAACTAGCAACGCAACTAGACTCGAGCCAGTCTCTCCCCGCCCCTGCCGTTCCCCGGATGTCTCGTCGGAGCACGGACGAGACGTGGAGGGGAAGGAACGGTAAGGGTGGGGAAGTAGGGGCGGGAAAAGGTAGGGGAGAGGTAGGGGCGGGAAAGGTAGGGGCGGGGAATGGTAGGGGCAGGGAGCGGTAGGGGCGGGTAATGGTAGAGGCAGGGAACGGTAGGAGCGGGGAGGGACTGGCTCGAGTCTACAACGCAACCACAGAGTACTCATGTCTTTTTAGGAGTAAATCTGTGAACGTTTTCCAGAATCCAGTTTTTGTAGACGTAAGGAGCACCCTTTGCATAGATGCAGTATGCTGTCAACCCCTGCCAGCATGCAGGCATTTCAGGGAACTCTATCAATTCAATCAGGGGGCCCTTGAAGAGTCAGTGGTTGGGGGCGGCAGCAACTCGATCATGCTGTCCATGAGGATCTGATGGATCACTAGGCAACCTATTTCAGTTAGCCTGCTTGCCATGGGACTACAGTACTGATTCGAAAAAAGGCTGATAGGCCATAAAATAGGCCGCGCTGGTTTCAAGGTTTCAAAGCAAGTAGTAAGTTGTATAAGTGATAGTAGCAGCCCAGGAGATGTGTATCATCCTGACTTCATGATGGGGCAACCGGGTTATTTTGACATATCCGTTCGAAACTCCTGCAGTTGTCAACTCATATACATATATGTGTAACATTTACTTTTTAAAATACATTTAAAACTACTTGTTCCTTGCCACAGTTAACAAATCCCAAAGGTCACACTCAGTGTAAAATTGCAAATTAGTGCATATATATATATATATATATATATATATATATATATATATATATATATATATATATATATATATATATATATATGTAAACCTAGATGCCAGAAGTATGCAGGTCACACAAAAACATACACTCATCTTGTATTCAACCAAGAACACTCAAACAATTTAGCCATTCCAAATTATTGAAACTACAAGTAGCTACGAAGACCAGTTTTACGGGAAAAATTTATTTTAAGAAGTGATGTCTACCTGGCTGTTTTTGATGGTACCAGTCTCGTCGTTTCAGTTAGCCATCACAACAAATCACTCCCACGTGTGCGCTGGAAATGTAGCGTGCGTTGGAGTCATGCCCATGAAGCGCACGCTACGTACAGTACAAGTCCACAGACCAAAAGTCCACGTAGCGCGCGCTAGAAAGTGGTATTCGAGCGTGGGGACTCCTACACATCTACGTCATCAAGGGGCGGTACTTTCAATTTCCCCCGTTTTTTTATTCTTCGTTGTTTGTCGTGTGGCATCGTTTAAAGCTTGCAGAAATGGACGAACAGGCGACGCTATATGGTTCTAGATCGCAAGGGTCTAAAACTTTGTGCTGGTACTGGAAGAGGGTTGCCGTTTTCTGTGTGGTACCTGTGGTGCTAACTGTCGTTTCAGTGGCCGTTGCTGTTACGACGATTCTACATAACTACGACAAATCTCGTAAAATCTCAGAACTCACTCCCAATTCAACCATTCTGCTTCCCTTCAATGGAGGACGAGTTGATCAGGTGACCATGGAGTCATGGAATATTGACTACAACGCATTCCTAGCACTCTACACGTTTCCGCGGAAACCAAAGTTAACTATTTATCAGAAGTTCTCTGCTAAGGAAGACGATACATTTTTGTTTGATGGTCAGTTTCTGCCTGTAAAGTTTTACCTCAACAAAGGATCTCGTATGAACGTTTCATTCTGTAGTAATGGCAGAGTGAGACTGTTAGTTATTCAGTACGACGGCTACATCAGTGACCTGCATGATGCAACTGTCAGAAAGAATGTGAAATTTGCTAAGACGTTTGATGGACAGGCAGATGACGACAATTGTACCTCACCATCCAAAATTAGCTTTCTATGTGAAACGTCCCATGCATACCAGTTTGTATTTTTGCCTTGGGATAATTCCAGGAGGGAAGTTGTGCCACATCGACTTACACATATTGATTTCAATGGGAATCTTACACAATATAATATCTCCACTGGAGCAAATGATCACTGCCACATGTCTTCTAGTAGAACAAGTTGTTCTGTTGATTTGTATAGGGAAGCGAGTACTGTGGTTGTAGCTGTTGTGGGAAACATTGATACTGATGTTGGTCATGGTCACATTGTCACAGGAATGACAATCAAGAGCAGTGTGAGGGAGGACTTTATTGCTGTAATTATTGGTGGTGTAATTGGATGTGGAGTGACGTTGTCATTGGCAATTCTGTTAGTTGGATATGTATGGAAGTCAACATTCATAAAGAAGTAGAAATGCACCCTGCATGTCATGACTTTGTCAGACATATGATTTATATAGGTCTAAGCATGAGGTGTCATAAATGCATTGATTGTAGATTTCTGATTAGGCTTGTGCTTTGTTTAATTACAACTAGAAGTACAGTACCGGCAATAAGTAACCTAGCATTTTTATCGTATGCGTATCGTATCGTATCGTATTGCGTATCATATATCGTACCATCTGGTATCTTATCTTAATTGTATCATATATCATATTGCGTATCGTATATCCTATGGATGGTATCTTATCTTAATTGTATGGTATCATCTTTTATCTTATCCTATCCTACATAGTATCTTTCATGGTATCCTATGATATCGTATCGTATCGTATCGTATCGTATCGTATCGTATCGTATCGTATCCTATCGTATCGTATCGCTGTCAGCTTACTTATTGCCGGTACTGTACAACATTTATCAATTTGATGTAAAGTGTAGTTTGTAAAAACGCATCATGAATTAATTAAGTCTGACTCTTTGTATTACCAGGGCTAGACTCAGTGACCTATGCCTAATATGGTCTAGAACTTAGCTAAACTCACCATTGTCTCTGCAGTATTAGCCGCGCTGGGGCTACAATAGTGTGAACGGTCGGCCAGGCCGGCTAATTGGAATGCAGCACATGTGCTCAGATATTGGAGGTGCTTGTGCGTGCTTGTTAATTAAGGTATGAACTGATTGGGCGTAAAGCGATGTGGACCTGGCCACAATTCACCGATTGTCATGTACGTGAACGCAGTATGCTCGCGCGAAGTTTGGAAATTCGAGGCTAATCTATGGCCACTCGAGATGAGTATTGCAGTCCACTGACGAGCCGCTATGCTAGTAAGGAGATGTCCTACAACTTCTCCGATCAAAAAAAGTTTTCTACGTGGCGAAAACTATGGCTCTATCTCGCAACAGCTCAAAAGGTAGGTAAATCGACTTCTGTTCATGCTTCCGACCGTCGAAGTTCCGGTATATTAGGACTTGGGCTTGAACATCACGGACGAACAACTTGATGAGATGAAGATGAATACAGACGTTATTGACTTCGAACTTGCTGCCGCCGAGGAGAAGAAGCGACGTCATGACGTCATGGCTCACGTGCACACGTTTGCTGCTTGCTGTCCAAAAGCGGCACCAATTATTCATTTAGGAGCCACGTCTTGCTACGTCGGCGATAACACTGTGCGTGAAAATGTACCCGTACGTGACTTGAGTTTGAGTTTCTTACTGAAATCTTACGCTTCAGGATTTGATAGTTTTGAGAGATGCATTCAAGATTTTGTTACCAAAGGTGAGGAATGGTGTTTGTTGAACGTCTGTTTGTAGAAGACACTAAGTTTGTTTGGGGAACGGTTATACATTTGCAGTGCTGAGATTGGCAGTATATATATATATATATATATATATATATATATATAGCTTCAATTTCCATGTCCACGTACTTATGAGCACTACTGTACATCTAATCATTGTCTTTGTTGCTCTCTAGCACATTTTGTGTTGTCTGTAATACTGTCTTCTTTCTACTGTAACTTTCTTCTTAAATCATACATTGCAATTTGCTGTCAAGTGAACAGGGAACGTTTGAATTATTTTGAAACAGTTGAGTCCTCTTCAGACGATGTCATCCAGACTATGCACCCACCAACATGCTATAGTCTGGGTCTCCAAGGCTACCTTGCCTATAAGGGCATCCCATAGTCCGTGGGCCATGTCCCAAAATGACGGAGTTGCATTTTAACCAAGTGAAGACACACATTTCTTTGTAAAAAAACGGTAGAGGGATCCATTTAAAGTATTTCTTCACTTGTTTCCCTTTGAGAATATTGTTCATTTGGTTGCATTTGCCTATTTTTGGTTCTGACAGCAAGTACGCTCTGTAATGTGCGGGCAAATTCTGTTTTCTAGCATTAATAAGCATGACTTTAACTTGAAGAGGAAATATATGACTATTTGGACAGCAGCTATCTCAAAACATACAAAAAACTGGACAAGCACGAACAGATGGCGCTCGAGTCTCTGCACTAATGTGCGTTAGCGGTGATGCCGTTATCTGTCCTTCATCAACAAAGACTTTTAGTGCTTTTACACTGAATGCCAAGTACCTGCATGCCGGAGAGAGGTGATTTGACCAACCTCCCTATAGACTGGACCCATAGATCTATGCTGCATTCGTTCTTAGATATTGATTGAATTAACACAAATAAACACTAGGACATGTACTTTTTCATCTAGATGTAATATATAATCAACCCTCTAGTGTTTGATTTTCTCTGTCTTCATCTTCCTCTTCTTCATCGTCTTTCTTTCTTCCTTATCTGTCAGCCCCGAGTGTTCTTCTGTTTGTTCAAACTTAATCCTGTATGCACTAACGAGACACTCCACATTCCCTGGCAACTTTTGTTTTGTTTCCACCAAGCTCGTCGTAATTGCATGCATAGTACCGCTAGCTTTTTTGATTGTGTATGATCTTCTGCATGCCACATTGCAACGATCCATTCTTGATACCTTCTGGCTGTTTGACTTTCTCTTTTCTAGCTGGGCTTCGGGGAAGCTGCGTTCTCTAGGTCAACAAATCGAATTACAGTGCTTGTGCAGTAGAATTACCACGCATGTGCATAGCTGCCAACCGTCCCAGGATTCCCGGGATTGTCCTGGGATTTGACCCTCTGTCCTGGCGTCTTGATCGGGACACGAAATGTCCTGGGATTTTCTTGAAGAGATTCATGAGTACAACCGAGAGAGTCGATAGTGAAGTTGATGTCATACACATGTTCAGTTCTGATTCTAATGATCTTTCGAGTTATTCTCTGGCCTGTGGCCTAGTGGCTTCGGTTTTTCTACAGCACATGCAGTTACAGTGAGCACAAATATCGATGAGAACTGCAAGGCATGCCTTTTGTGCGTGCGTTATGTGGGGCATGGCATTTGGTACAAGGTGTCCTGGGCATTTGGTACAAGGTGTCCTGGGCATTTAGTACAAGGTGTCCTGGGAATGTACGCTAAATCCAGGGAATTTGGGCGTCCAAGTCCCGGGGTTTTACGTACAGAAGTTGGCAGGTATGCATGTGTACTGCTATATGGTTGAACTACTGCTGCAGTTTGTTCATTCCACTAGGATTGGAGAGTGGTCTCTCCACTTGCGATGGTTTCATGACATGATACCATGGATGTTTGCGTACAACGTAACAAACTACTATGTCGGTATCTCACTGTCTACTGCTATGACATGGTCTTTCTTGCAGAAACTTATTCGGATGCTCATGCTCTGTTAGATTCTAAGAAGTAGGAGATTTTGGTGTCCAAAGGTCTCATAACATCTTTGCGTAGTTACTGTTGACATGGCCATTGAACAATCTATAAATCGTGATACTAAAACCAAAGGAGGAGTCATTGGTAGTAGTCTGAGATGCGGAGCCGTTCAGAGATGGATCGCCACAGCACATGACTGTGCAACCATAGCTGTGGCTTGCCACATTTTGGCTGGTATTTCAAAAGAGTCTGATAGAAGCAAGCGACACAAGGATTTGACTCGAATAAAGCGAGACGAAGATGATGTTTAGAGTGTACTTCATACACTTGAATGTTGGTCTAACTTATTTGAGGGATCAAGCTGCGTGTGAACATTCATCTGGAATAATGGCTCCACCTGACATTGCGAACGACCCTTGCAAGCGTACCAAATAGGAAGCAAACATGCCGAGAAGTTTGTCCACGAACATTTGTGTAGTGACAGCCGGGGCCAGTGTTCTCCCCAGGATCTTTTGGCAGTAGATCATCCAGATGCCAAGACTTGAGGATCTCAAAGTAAGCTTATTAAATTAGTTAACTAAGACAGCGGGTGGCATCTAATTGTACAGACTAATTGTGTGGAACGCTAACACTTTTACACCCACGCATGCAGCCCTTAACCATGCTTTTGCAGCTGGTGTTCATGTGCAAGTTGGTATATACGAATACATGTCAGCAAAGTGCACGTGTCATGTCGGCGTCGCAGAGAACTATTTAGGACTAAAAGATGTGCACTAGATAAAGCTATTTAGATTAATATCCCATGTAAAACAATCACTCGCCAAAGTCTACTAGAGCATGAAAGCCACTCGTGCCATGAATCAGCTGTCTCTATAGAAGCAACCCACACACTGTTGAGCAAGGACGACAAAATTTCTAGAGCCTGACACAGTTGAGCCTCATTGATCTGTAAAATACAGGGGCGTTGGAACCGATCGGTTTGGTCCATCCCGGTGGAAAGTCAACTTTTACCAGCTGCATAGTGGCACAAACTTCCGGTTCAAGGTATAGGTGATTAAATAAATTTGGCAATAAATTATTTATCACTTTTATTCATTTGTCTCTTTCTTGACAAGGACATGAAAAATTAAACACAATAAAAGACAAGCAATCTTGCCTCGATGTACAGACAATCTAGACCCACGTGATAGTCACACCTACCGTTCGTCATGAAGTCTGCAGTTCCTGTGAATCCGGTGTACTTCCAGCCAAGTTTCATCCTCTGAAGTCATTCAAGTGTTCTAATCTCACTTTTTGGGTCGACGTGAAAGACACGATCCTTCAGAGTAGAGTGGTGTGAAGAGTATGACTAGCTACACTACGACGTTCACATGGATGCTGCTTTCTGCCACGTCTGCATGACAGCTGAGCATGAAAAAGGCTTTTGGCAAGCACCAAGAGAGACGCTGCATTCATTAGTAAAGGATTTTCTTACTGGAGGGATGGGACAGCGGCTTTCAAGAAACATGTGACCAGCACCTGCTATAGGGAGGCCATGTGCGGCATGCATTCCCGGGACTATGGTCTTGATGTTGGAGAGTTACTCAGCACTCAGCACAAGAACGAAAAAGCGGTGAACAGGGCCATGTTCAGAAGGGTTCTACAAAATCTGCATTTCTTTGCTCACCAAGGTTTTGCTTTTAGAGGACAGGGGCCCGGTACAGAAGGTAACTTCACTCAGCTTATGCATTTGCGAGCATTTGACTGCACTGAAGTCCTAGAGTGGATAAATAGAAAGACAAATAAGTATATGTCTGCTGAAATTCAGAATGAGTGCCTTCAGTTGATGTCCTTGAACATCCTTCGCAAAATTTGCAGCAGCATTTTGTAGAATGGCTTCTACACCATCATGGCTGACGAATACACAGACGTGTCTAATAAAGAGCAGTTTACAATCTGCATTAGATGGGTGGATGAAAAGTTGGTTGACCATGAGGATATGATTGGTCTGTACAATGTGGATGCCATCGATGCTAATTGTCTGGTTGCAGCTATTCGAGATGTGCTTTTACGTACAGGCTTGAAGTTCTCACACTGCCGGGTGCAATGTTACGATGGTGCTTCAAACATAACAGGAAGTAGATCTGGTGTTGCAACTCAACTCCAGGCTGAGGAAAGTTGAGCTGTGCTCACCCATTGCTATGGGCATTTACTAAATCTGGCAATAGGAGACACAGTGAAGCAATTGAAGGTGTGCAGAGATGCTTTGGATGTTGTATTTGAAATCAGTAAGCTGATTCAATTTTCACCTAAGAGGAATTTGGCACTTGTCCGAATAAGGGTGGAAAACCCAACAGATAATGAAGGACCGAATGTGGGAATCAGAGCGTTTTGTTCTACTAGGTGGACTATTCGTGGAGAGGCCATTCAGAGCATTATTGACAACTATAGCATTCTCAATAAGCTTTGAGATAAGAGTTTATAAACAAAACTTGATCCAGATGTCAAGGGCAGCATCATTGGTGTTCAAACTCAAATTTCACAATTCAAACTTTTCTTCGGGTTGCATCTCTGCAAGAAGATATTGAAAATCACAGATAACCTCAGTCGAACACTTCAGACCCAATCAATGTCTGCAGAAGGCCAAGATATAGCTCAACTGTCCGTACAAACCCTAGAGGGCATGCGGACAGATGAAAGCTTTGCTTTGTTCTTTGAGCTTGTCAGCAGGTCTTGTGAGAGCTCCAGCGTTAGTGAGCCCGTTCTTTCACGTAAAAGGAAAGTTTCTGGTCAATTTCAAGTTGGAATGGGCGAAGCAGTCCACAGTGCGACGGTTGAAGAATACTATCGACTTCAGTACTATGAATGCCTTGATCTGGCAATTTCTGGCATTAGGGATTGCTTTAGGCAGCCGGGTTATGCCACATACAGTAACCTCGAAAGTCTTCTTATCACTGCTGCCAACAAGGGCGATTATGGTGCTTATTTTCAGCAAGTAACCTCATTTTATACAGATGATATCAATCCTGTACAACTTGATGCACAGTTGCAGAATTGTGGCACGTGGTTTTCAACAGATAAGCCACGTCGGGTGTCATTGCAAGATTGCCTCCAGTACCTGAGAAGTCTTTCGGATGCCCAAAGATCATTCTTTAGTGAAGTGTGCTCCGTAGCTCGCCTTATTCTAGTAATGCCTTCAACCAATGCCACCAGTGAGCGTAGCTTTTCTGCTATGAGACGGCTCAAGACATACTTAAGGAGCACCATGAAGCAGTCTAGGCTAAATCATGTTATGCTGTTGCATATGGACAAAGAGAGACTTGATTGTTTAGACTTAGATATCATTGGCAACGAGTTTGTGAGTGGCAGTGAACACTGCCTTCGCATCTTTGGTAATTTTAAGACTGAGTAAGAGGTTATGCATGTGAAAGTAAGTTATACATGTGACGATTTTGCTTTTAGTTGATAATGGAATTAGTGTCTTACAAGTATGGCCACGCTTATTTAGCGCAGGTTAGCACGGACCAATGTGATTTTGCTTCTGACGCCCCTGAAATATAGTTTTAACTGCCATTGGGCGTGGCATTGGGTAACGCCCACTTCACGGAGTACTCCACTCTGCCTTCTAAGATTTCTGAGGAGAACACTGCAGCGTTGGATTTTTTGACAAGCTGCAAAAGTTGAAGCTGAACACTTTCTCCTGGATGGCCAAGACAGTCACAGTCAGAGCTAATTCTTGTGTTGCAGCAATAAAGGCAGACAGGATCTTCTTTTCACGACTGTTGGCAACTTTGAGAAGTAGGAATCTTGACTTGCAGCTGGTTCTTGTTTTCCTACGTCCACTGTCATTGAGTTTGGCTTCAGTGCAAGGTAATTGAATAAATCAACCAAGTCTTCATTACCGCCTCTCTTGGAAAGCTATGGCTTCCCGGTAGAAAATGTTGGCAGATCAGCACTGCTAGTCGATGCAATGGCTATACAATTCAATCACTTTGTAGGTCTACAGGCACTTTTCGAGACCTTGCTTTTAATTTCTTCACTCAGTATTAGCACTCGCGACCAAGATCAGTTATATCGCGTTAGACCGGTATCCATCTGTATCCATAAAAAACGCAGAGTGCAGCAAGCTTGCCTCTACCGGAACTATTGTTTCTCATATTATCAATGCATCTCAGCGATGTCCAAAGCAGTGGAAGGAGTACCTAAGCTCGAGTCAACAAGAGTGCTCTGTTGGACTTTTTAGTAAATGAGGGGACTTCTTGCTACGGTAGAAGGCTCAAAGCATCAATTTTTACGTTTGTTCCAGAACCGTTTGTGTTCGCTTGACGTCTAATGATGGTGAACTGGTATCACGGTCAGAGGTTCTTGGTCTAGCGTACTCTCATGAGGAGGTAGACACAAGACTGTTCCTGCACGCTGTGCATGATGCACAATCCAGAGCATTAACTATTATCATTAAATCTTGGGACACTGACGTTGCTGTCATTGGCATATATGCAGCCTTTTTGGATGTTTTTCGTCATGTTCAGCTACTGTGGCTAACCGATACCAAGGACCGGCAGCATTTCATGCATTTGTCAAGGATATCCCATTCACTTGGAACAGAAATATGCAACTCTTTTCCAGGATATCATGCATTCACTGGCTGCGATACTACAAGTGCGTTGTACGGTAAAGGCAAAACGGTTTTTTGAAATTCTAATAAAAGATCCTACAATTTAGACAGCCATTGCAGGACTAGGAGTAACCTCTGAATGCTCGAAAAGACACTCAAAGAAGTTGCGAATTGTATGTGTGTTGATTGTATGGTCAAGGTACAATATCTTTTGTGCTAAGGATCCTGCATGCCAGAATCTCCCCCAACAGCCGATGCCCTGTCACTTCATGTCAGACGAACCAACTACCAAGCCTACATTTGGAAACATGCTCTCCAAGTCTTTCCTACTGTCGAAAGTTGTAATGGACACGGTTGGATTGTGTCTAGACAGGAAAATAAAAATCAAGTGGATGAGTCAGCCCCCAGCACCAGAGACAATTCTAGAAGTACTTAACTGCAGCAGCAAAAGTGGTTGCAACAGCAATCGCTGCGGTTGTTTTAAAAATGAACTGGGTGTACAGAGGTCTGTTGGTGCGAGAATTGCAGTGACCGGGGAGAGGACGACACCACTACTATAGATATTATGATCCTGCTGAGAATTAATAATAATAATCATTAAGATAGCAGGGGATCGTTGGACGGGGAATTGTTGATATCAGCTATGTCAGAAAATAATTTACTTAATTACCAAACATTTTTGAATGCTACTATGTATGGTGCAACCTTGGATGACGGACTAGCAGTGCTGCTTAAATTATAATATTTAATTACAGCTAAACAGACATTTGTCACAATGGGGGACAAGTGAAGAAATGCTGTACTTGGACATATCTGTCATTTGGTACTAAGAAACTTGTGTCTTCATGAGGATGGAAAGGGACTTGTTTTCTGAAGCCTTTTTTTGACCTTGGCCCATGGACTAGTTTAGTTGCTAGATGTCGTGATCACATTTTTAACTAACAGTCACTTATTAGGGCATGCTTTTCTGTATGAGGTAAATTAATTTAACTGTAGGACCGATTTGCTATCATAAGCTATGGTTATTTCCATGAGCTGGGTCACTAAAAATGATGTCCAAGTCTATTACGCTGTGAGCAACTTTTCTGCTTCACCGTTAGAAGTTTCAAGTAGAGATTACAAAGTTTGGTATGTACAATTTGGTTTTACAACAAGTAGTAGTGTAGTTTGATTTCTATCGAATATGGAAAGTCAGAAGCCAGACATTTATAATATCACAGGCTCACCTCATCTTTTCGTGACTTGCATGCCTTTGTCATGACTGCAGATGTTTAAGCAAAGCTTTGCTTGACAGATTGGCAGTATCTGTCTTGGCTTGTGTGGTAGGGTAAAGTTCTTCACACTGTATTGGAGAAGAGAGAACTATTTTGTGAAAGAGCAAGGCTATAATTATTGTAGTTCACTTATACGACCAGAAATGTGTCTGTAGTTGACATGAAATAATGTTGAATTGGAATTGATAATTGGGCATGTTTACTGGTTAGACAATTTGCTATAATATCCTGTTACCTCATTTAAAGTTTAAAGTATGTCATCAAAGTATATGTTAATTAACTAAGTGGTGGATATACATGTAACATCAAATTGTTAAATGTAACATCGTTAATTAAATTCTATTGTATACCTCGCCATCATAGCAAAAGTTGACCTTTAATCATATATCTTTGTACCCAAAGCATACAGTATGAGGAGAAGTTGCAAGGTGTTTCTATATTAGTTGACTCGTTGCATTGATCGTCTGGCAAAGTTTGCTGAAGAACACAAGTCTCTTCCTACTCTCGGTTACACTCATTTTCAGTAAGTTGCATTTTGTCTGTTTGTTTAGCAGATTGAGATGCCTGGTTTTTCCTTTCAGGCCAGCACAGCTGACGACTGTTGGTAAACGGGCTTGTTTGTGGCTGTCAGATTTGCTGATGGACTTACGTAATCTCAGTAGAATGTGTGGAGACTTAAGATTCAGAGGAGTCAAGGGAACAACAGGAACTCAAGCCAGTTTTTTGGCACTTTTTGATGGCGACCATAGTAAAGTAAGCTTTTTATAATTTATTTTAAATCCTGGGTTTTGTGTAGCTGAATTTTGTTGTTGAAAAGTTGATATGCCTGCTGTGTAATGATATAGGAAATACTTAATGGAAATGCCAAACTGTATTAATTGCTGTTATAAATATAAAAATTTTACTGTTGCAAAGTTTTTTCTACTGCTGGCTTGCACGTACGTACATTAGCCATGTAGCAGTAGCATGTGTGCATTCATGTCTGGACATGTGGGCCGCCACTCAAAAACAACATATGAAGTACATTAGAAGCACATACTAAAGCCCTGTCCTCACTGGCAACTGGATTGTGATCCAATCGCAATGCTGTCTACATTTGCAATTGGATCACGATCTGATTGCGATAAATCCAATCCACATCGGGAGGTGGTTTCGATCGCGATCCAATCGTGATCGGTTGAATCTAATTAGAAATAGTGGGCATTACCTCCACGTATGCTATGCATGTAGTCGGAACATCTAACCCTCCTCACTTGTCTTTGTTCTCTTCACCTTACATCGTGTATCAATGCTTTCCACAAGCAAAGAACCCACACGTACACATCGGTTATCAGTCACATGATACCGAAAATGAGGTGGAGGTAGCGTTTTCAAAGTGCAGCGTGGACGCTGGCTATCCCGATCGCGATCCATTCTGGTCTAGTGTGGAAAGGGCTTAAGTTTAGTCTAGCATCCATGGGTTTTGGCAAAACAGAACATTCACTTTTTTCTATCATGTTGTATGTTGTGGACGTGGTCTTGATGGATAGGCAATCGTCATGGAAAGAAAGTTTGAAGTAATAATGCCGATGATCTTGTGTAGTGGACTTGTGCATTCCAAAGTGCTTTGCGCAGAAGGCAATGCTTAATTAAACTATTACATCCATCGTGACTGTGCTTCTCAATTTGTGGCAATGTCATATGTCCAGTTTGTATATGATGAAGAATGGCAGGATTGCCTTTTTATTCACTGCTGCAGATGTTGCCTGATTTGGGGAGAGAGAAGAGGGATTCAGCAAATATACAGACACGCTCTTATTTTGGCAAATCTGGAAATTTGTACTAATTAAATAATGTAATGTGATTTATTGCTACAAGTAAGTTATGGGAGGCTATGAATGTCATGTGACTTAGTTAGTTGCACTCTTTGAAAATTTATTATGTCTAAAAGTATGTACTACTTTAGCGTGGCACATTACCATGTTGTACTTTACAGCAAAATCGTTGACTGTGGAATGATTTATTGACTAGCACATGTATAGTAGTACTGAAGTGCTCCATGTCACTTTCCAAAGTCGGCACGCATTAAACTACAACACAAAATTGGGTAATAGCTGACTGTGCTTCATTTCTTTTCTAATGGCAGTTACTAATTGCAATGAGTGAGTGTCTAGCATCATTAATCATTATGCCAATTTACATATGTTCTGCACATGTACAAAATTCATCAGCAAATGTTATCTGAAATGACTGTCAGTGTGTTGTGACCTGAGTGTGGCATTTTGGTTGATTAATGATAGCTGCTGCGATTATTGGTGCATCGTTACAACAATTTTGCTGTCGTGTCGTATATATTGCTGCATGTTGGTTAGGTTGATGAACTTGATCAAATGGTGACAGAAATGGCTGAATTCTCAAGGTGCTCTTTTTGATATTGTTTGCTTCTGTCGCTGCAATTGTTTATTGGATACTATCAGTTCATCCATAGTGACTGGTCAGACATACAGTCGGAAGGTGGATTTTGATTTAATGTGCACTTTAGCAAGTTTAGGATCAAGCGTTCACAAGGCAAATATTAGTGCTGGGTTAGAATTTTCAATTTATTAAATTATTAAAGTATGCTTTGTGTTCCAGATTTGCACCGATATCAGGCTATTGGCTAATAAGAAAGAGATTGAGGAACCGTTTGAATCAGATCAGATTGGTAGCTTTGCAATTGGTATATGTGACGTTGTAAGGGTCACCTATGTGTATTGTTTACTTTGTGTAGGATCGAGTGCAATGCCTTACAAGCGTAATCCAATGCGATGTGAACGATGTTGCAGTTTAGCTCGGCATTTGATGGTTATTGTTAATGATCCACTACACACTGCGTCAGTGCAATGGCTCGAGAGAACGCTAGATGACAGTGCTAACAGGTTTGTAAGAACTGTCTGGTTGTTTTTGTTGTTCTGTGTGTGGATGCAGGCGAGCACACACACACACACAAGCAAACATACACACACACACACACACACACACACACACACACACACACACACACACACACACACACACACACACATGTGCACGCACCTAATGCACGCACACACGCAAGCACGTGTGTTGTGTATGTTTATGGGTGCGTGCATGCACCGTGTGTGTGAAACTATTTTTGTTTGACTGTCATTATACACATTGGTATTTGGCTTATTTATTCTATGTTTTTGTACTTTAATTTTACATGGTTTATGTCAGTGAGTAATGTCAAACCTGTGTATGTGTTGGGGTGCATAAAGAGAAGCTACTGTTGCGTGGCTTTTAGATTCTGTCGTGATTTTCATAGTGAGGTTCTTTACGGTTAGATAGTTGTTGATTTGTAACACACTTTGTGTTATTATGTGGTATGACATGCAAAGGTCCTAGAAGAACAATCAGAACCTGGTGATTGCAGAGGTTTACAGGTACAGTAGTAGACAAGCAGCAAGTGACCAAGTGCTCAGTGTAGTATACTCTGGGGTATGCATCGAGGGGGCTGCCGGCACTTTGGAGGTTTATTTGGGACTTCTTGGAGGCTGTGTTCATCACTGATTTAGTATTTGTAGGTTGGCAGAGTGGATGCTATTGATCTTTGTTGCTGTTTTAACACTGATTTAAAGGAAGGTGGTAGGTGCCAGTTTAGGCAGGCAATGACTTATAATCAAATTCAGGGAGAGAGGCAGTGCAGTATATAGACTTTAGTGGATGTAATTTGTTAGTCTTTTATTACCAAGCTACATTGTTAGCAAGAACCACTGTGTTTTTGTGTGACCTTTGTGAGGAGATGTTGGATTGGGATCTCACTGATAGAAATGCACAAAGCACAGATGATAGTTTGTGTCAACTCTGAATCTCCATTTCTCAATCCAAAGATTTCTAGTATTTTCAAAAATAGGGTACAAATCTTGCAAATATACCAGATATTCCCCTTGGAGGTGAAAACATCAGTCAGCAGTAGTGCCTTACCATGTTTTCAAGTAAATTTTAACCCTAACTCTTATGCAAGCCCATGAATTGTTGCACAAAGCAGACATTCAGGAATTGTGCAAGATAATAGTGCATATCTATACTTTGTATGAGAACTCTGAAGACCTCAAGTGATCAAGTATATTAGCTATCTGAAGTTGTAGCTGTTTAAGGTGCTGCTTATCTTAGGATAAGATCAACTTTGCTGTTAATTAGAGAGAAATGTATTGGCAGTGAAGCCTGAACAACACTGCTGTGTTCTCAGTTGCCTTTGGAGCTAATTGTAAGCACTTCTACTCCCATTGAACATCAGCCACACTCTGTGAAACTCTTGTTGATTGGTGTTGACAATGTTAGGATTACAATAATTAGCATCTCTTATGTAATTGAATTGCCTATTTTAAGCTGGTCATGATGGGATTACAGACAGGCTACTAAGAGACAGTGCACCTGTTTATTGTGTCAGGGCAGCATCAATTGCAATTGTATCTAGTTGTAGGTTACTTTCCTGTTTTTATTTATAGCTTTGTAGCTATCTTAATCAGTTTGTCTTTGTGGCAAGTGCAGGCAAATTGAAAGGACAAACTGTCTTCCTCCCTGTAACCATGCTAGAGGCCATGCAACACTGAAAACAGTAAACCAAACAGAATTCAAATTGTATGATTGATCACAATGCACTTGTATGCATCAGAAGCCGTTAAGTGGTTTATGTCAAACAAGTGTGAAGTCTGTGGTTTCTACTGCATGACAAACCATATGGCATTGTGGTTGCACGTTTCTTGACTGTCAGTAGTTTAGTGTTATACAGTTATGTAGGAGCATCTTTTATTGAATAGGGAGCTTGCATTTCGAAGGACCTGCTTGCAGGCTATCAATTTTTTGCCTTGTGATTACATTGTCACAGGATTGAATGTAATTTGTTTTTTGTGGTTTTTAGACTTGTGTAGATGGGCAAGTGCAGTCATATGTTCCATTTGCTTAGTTTCTTTTCTTTCTTTCTTTACTAGCTTTGGACAATTGAATACTAGTAATCACGAAGTTTAATTAACCCTGTAATTTTGACAGCTGAGTTTCAGTGCGGAAATAGTAGGAATTTGAGTGCTCCTGTCATAGACAGTGTACCAAGTGGTCTGTTTAATTTCAATGGCATAGACATTATGCGAAAAGTGAGGGGCTATTACCTATCGATAGTGTTTGACTTTTTTCAGCATTTATATGCCAATAGTTGAGCTTGCCGTTTTCTTGCCAAATGAAAGTTGGCTTTGGGATGTTATCATTGATTGCACTGACAAGTATGTGCATGTTGCTGCAATCGTGGGCTTGCCACTATGCAATCTTTGCATTTTTGCATGAAGATAGGAAGCTACCAGTACCAGATATCAGCGATTTTGTTACCTAATTCAAGCAATGCTATAATAAATAATTACAACCAATACTTGAAAGAAAGGCATTTGTTTATTGTAGTAACTGCCCAGTCTTTAGGTGCTTATTCAGTCTCTCTTCAATTTTTATGTCTATGCCCTTCAATTTAAGCTTGCCGTTATATATGCAATGTTTGTTAGGTGAAATTTACAGCATTATCTAGTTTGCAATGACTGCTGTTTACTGTTAGATAGAATAGAGCGGGGTTTTTTTAAAAGCAACTTGGTTGGTTGCTGTAGTGTTTTGATGTGATAAGTGAACAGGAGTTTACAAGATTTTGTCAATCGATATTACGGGTTGAGACTGTGAGACTGTGTATAACACACTTTGATGTTAGCTTGTTAATTGTTGTTTCAGCAAGTCGTGCATCTCTTTTTATGCAGCTAAGAGAAGGATACCTATTATTACAGGTTAATGAAACTGTGAAGGATTTCATTTCTATTTTATTTGTCATTTTGAGGCCATAACTACTCATTTCAGCAGTTTTTTGGTCTTAAATTTACTGTGAGAAATGTAATACAAGCTGTCAACACGTAGCTGGAGGAGATGTACTTCATGATTTTGCAAGACTCTGTTGTTGTAGCTTGATTTAAATTAATGTATGATGCTCACGCTGTTTTACAATTTCTATTGCAGTAATCGAGGCAATACAGATTTACAATCATACTGCATTATGCAGTTACTCGTGCAGTGAATAATTCACGCTAACAGGTGCAATGCAAGCGTTAGCTGTACTACGCCAGGGTAATTCTTGCAAGGCTGCGTTTTGCCTTTCTCTTCTATATCACTGTTGTGATGTCAGTGTAAAGCAAATGGATAGCAGAATATTACTTGAAAAATATTTGGTATCGTTGTTGTGTCCATCACAATAGAAACCATAATTGATTTAAGTGTAGAACTTCAAGAAGTTTTTGTCAGTAGAAGTAAATTTTGTCAGTTGTGTCTTGTGTCTATTATATCGTGTATTGCCAGCTTATCATTACGACAATAATAACTCGTGTGTAGACGCATTTGCTTACCACAAGCATTTCTTGCTGCGGACATCATCTTGAACACTTTGCAGAATATCTTTGAAGGAATGGTGGTTTACCCTAAGGTTATCACGGCCCTGTTTAGCTAATAAAGTTTGTATAGATTTGGAACTATACCTGGATGCTAGGTAATTGAGAAGCATATCAAACAAGAACTACCGTTTATGGTTAGTGAAAATATCATTATGGGAATGGTGACAGCTGGAGCCAACAGACAGGTTGGCATCAAGGCACTAATGGATATTTGATTGCTTACTTGGAATTTTGGTTTGATTAGGAATGTCATGAGCACATTCGTGTTCTGTCTCAGGCCGCAGGCGATCAAGTTAAACGTCACGGGAAAGAAAATGATTTGATGGATCGAATCGGTTCTTCTTCATACTTTTCTCCCATTCACGATAAACTGGACAAACTTCTCGACCCATCATCATTCACTGGAAGAGCAGCAGAACAGGTTGTGTTCCATCATTGGTTTCATATTGACAGTAAGTGATACTTACTGTTTCTGTTGTGGGTGGGTGGGTGTGTGTTCAATGGCGTAGGTAGGAAGGTTTTTGAAAGAAGAAGTCTATCCTGCTTTAGCTCCATACCAAGACATTCTTGAAGGAAGAGCCAGTATAAATGTGTAATATGTAATAATGTGGGAAATTTTGAACACTGCATTTACGTTACTATATGTGATAGGTGAACATTTTTATGTAGAGTGATGTATTACTCGATAAATGTTGAGATGGTTGGGTAAATGTCACGAATCAGAGAGTTTGGTCATGTAATGGTACAGTATCATGGGTATGTGCCATATATATTACACAATTGCATCTGTCTATCTGTCATCTACATCATGACTCATGTGTACTAAAATTTTTAGTTATGTACTTTCATAGGTCAAGTTTCTTAGTACTTTTACTAAACTCACTTTATTGAAGTGCATGTGTATTGCATACATGCACATGTACACTGGACAGTACTTTTTTCACTAAGGTAGCAATACACAACATCTCAGTTACAATACATCTAAGCTCAAAGAGTAAACTGTAGTCAGATGTATCTAGTAACTTAGGTTCACTCAGTCAAGTCTTTACACTAAATCATTTGAACAACGCGAACTTTACTGCCATGGGCAGTCTCAGCTGAACGAGATCTTTCTTTACTGATTAAGATTAGTAACAAAGGGTGATGATTTGGTAATGCTTCTTTAGGTGCTTTGACTAGATTGTGTGCGATTTGGCTGTTAAGCCACCAGCAGTGATGTTTATTTGTGATATTTGTTTCTGTTGCTCTACCTTATGCCTTTGCATCATTGTGTCACCTGTATCTCATATCACAATATTTGGTCTGTAAATCTCTTCAGGTGGCACTAAATGATTGGGTTTACAGAATCCCGTAGCAATGCTTGCTGCTTGTTAGCTAAAGAATTCTATCGAATTGCGAAAGCAGTACGACTTAGTGCTGGACAAATCTGATAGATTAGTAGCGTTTGGGAGCGGCTGCAATTGTAGCTCTAAAAGTATTGTGAATACGATTAAGTTGGGTACTAGACTGTTGCGTTAATTAACCGCATGATTTCACTCTGCATCTTAAGCTTTGTGTCTATACGGTTTCGTCAGTTACAAGAAACTCTCTAGTTTGATGTGATGTACTAAGATAGGCGTTAATGAAATTACAGACGAAACCCCATCGTTTTCGTGTCACCACCGGAATTGAACAGCATACTTCACATTGTTATAATTTATGTTTCTTGACAACGGTCATGTAAAAGTAAATATCGCAGTACAGTCTAACCGTAATCTACTCTTGCTGTTTCTGTTGCCAAAATAGTGTCATTTCTTTACTTGTACTTGAAATTGTTGCTCTCTGGTTCAAGTCCAAATTACATGCACGGACGGCATGCACACTTTTTGGCGACTGGAATATAGACGGTCTTGCGGTGTACTCGTTTTTCAATTTGGCACTGTATGGTGTACGGAACTTTCTTTACGTCTGTGGTCCAACAGCAGCTACAGAAGTTGTGGATATTTTTCCGATGTTTGTACACGAACGATGCCTGGCTGGGATACGAGTAGCTTTTGCAACCGCCGGAGCATATCTGTACAACAGAGTCACAAAAATTATGATGCCGTATGGTTGTGCATGGGAAAAGAGTCGAACCAGAGTGATTAAGTGCTTTGTACAGTTGAGATGACTAACAGTCACCTGGTATCGTGCAGGAGCGCAGTCATTTGTCTGCAGACCGGCACTTTTAGTTGACTGGAAATTTTCCCGATTTTTGTTAGACGTCTGCATGTTTGGATCCCACGTTGCTGTGTGAACGACGCGAGCGAAGTTGCGTTTTCGAGTCGGTCTCTCGGCATCGGAGCTGTCGTCGCTGCTGTCGAAGATTTTGGACGAGACGTCGGATGGGTACGATGTTTTGTTCGAAGCGGCTTGTGTTTGTTGATGTTCGTCGTGCAGAAAATGCGATGACATCGAATCCGACGATGTATTTGATGGCATTGCTTTTGCGCTGGCATGGATGTGACCGTTGTTGGAGTAGCAGAAAAACAAAAGAGCGAGTCGAACGAGAAGATGGAAGTAATCCATTGTATAGCTCGCTTTGTGAGAGTGAGAATGGGGCGACAGAGTGCGATTTCTGATTTTATAGCCGACGAGAGTAGATGCACAGCTTCGTTGAGTGGTATGCTTAGCATGACATCATCGCCTTAAAACGATCTGTATAACCTTGCAACAATAGGATGTCTTTTGTTGAAATTAGCATACAGCTGCTATGCATGTGATTACTGATCTGTATAGTGTGCCATTAACTTAAGCAGCTTCTTACTGCGCGTTCTAGTCTACGACGGAAGAAACAATAGTTGCTAGTAGGGATTCCAATTGGATCAGTAGAACTGTGGTGGTTCCTTTTGTGCTGTGCCTAGAGACTAAGTAACTTGTCACAGTGTGTATGCATGCATGTATAAACCTTGCTGCGCACTAGGGTTGCTATGATTAAGGTGTCGGCTTCTCAGGCCTCACTGTATCGTCACGTGACTGTCTCAACAGTCGCCAGCTTGTGGTCGCAATAGGTGAAACAGGAAGAGACAGTCTCTTCGGGATGTGCGGTTACGATATGCGCGGCATCTCGTCCAACCAAAGCGGACACTACATTTCCCCCAGTTATTTTAGAAATCTCTGACGTATACATTTATGGTTTTATACAATAAAAGGTGCAGATATTTGCCTACGGCGCGGATTTTCCTACCGCAAGTACCGGTACACGTCAAGTTTGATTAACAGAAGTGGCTACAAACGCAAATTCTATATCATATAAAGTGATTATGGACGATCGCAGAGTAACTATAAAGAGTATTATTAGTAAATGTCCGCGGGTGCAGTGTATACCACATGCATGTGAGTCATCGTCTGGCTCGATTCCTCTAGTTAATTAGTGCACACGAAACGTAAGATACATTGTTGTTGTTTCGGTAATTTATATAACGGTGACTTTGTCGGGACGACGAGCGGTTCATTATCTCAAGTGGAAGAGTGACGAACAGAAAGATTTATGCATTTCTATGGGTATACAGTAGTGTAGCGTGTCGCTAGTTCAGTTTTGGGCATGCAGACTGAAGCATGTTACATAGTGAATCAATCCCACGTACTAATTGAAGACTAGTTAAGTTACATGAGTAATGAGAGATGCTATTGCTAGACTGTTGCTATATTAGTGCATGCATGTGATGGTCTGCATATGTGGTTTATGAAAGAGCTTCGCTCTTGTTGTTGAAAGTATAAGATTTGGCTTCGCAGTGACCGTACCACGTCTGTCAAATTATAAGTAAATACATCCTATAGTAGTCGAAATTTTTGTTGTGTAAGGTGCATTCATTGTGGAGTTCTGTTAGTCGTGTTCTATCCTAAAAGACGAGCCATTCTTGTGGAAGTGATGTTACAGACATTGTCTAGAGAATGACGGTGACGTCTCTCTAATTAAATAGGAGCGCGAATACAGGGGCGTATGCTAAACGATGTCTTACTTTACTGTTTACTGTGTCCGAGTAGTCTTTGAAAGGCTTTTTTACGTGTGTCTGTTTCTCAGTCCGTTGTCTGTTTGTCAAGATGACAATAGTTCAAACACACATGCACTTATTGTAAATCTAACTCGACGTGCATCAAGTTTAGCACATGCTCAATACAGCTACGTCTTGCATTGCTAGAGTAACTTCTCGAAAAAGAGACTTCTTGGAATTTTACAATGAAGATTTTTGGTACGTCTTTCTGACTCGCTCTAAATTGTCCGTCTGAAAAAAATTATAGATAAATCTTGCTTCGGTTGTCTCCAGAATTGAAAAAGAAACGAAACTTTGCCGGGAACTACCTGAACTTGCTGGATTGTTTCTCAGTCGCTTTGTAGCTAGCCGATTTTGCTCTCAACGTGCTTGTCCGCTGCCTGTGGGGATTCCAGTTGTAAATAGTTCGTCTGATACACTAAGACGTAGAGGAACCTTGTGGGTGGAAGGGGCCATGACTTCCAAGAATTTTCCTGTCGTACTCCCGAATGCCATAGTGTGTACGTGTTTGCCCTCAAACATCAAAAACATTTTACGCCTGGATATCATGCAGTGGCGTAGCCAGACATACATGTTTCTTGGGCGTTGCAGGCCCATTTCGTATCGTGCAAAAATACGTTCTCAATATAGTATTATACCTATAGCAGTCTGTCTAAGCTTGTTCTGAGCCGTTAGGTTATCATACATAGTCTGGAAATTGACTCATCAAGGATTATGCCTCGGACTGGTAGGAAACCCCGTTTTCAAAACCGTGGCCTACGTCCCTGCTATGTGAGACTATACTACATTATGGTTGCCTTCATGATGTATATACAGACGCATGCATGACAGACAGCCGGTAACCCTGAGTTGATATCAGAACAATTACAGCATTGTGACAAGTGATTTTCTAGACGTCTAACTAAGGAAGGACAAGGCAGACGGCGAGAAACATTTCTCTTACCGGATTGTACAGGGTCTACCGTACCAGTTATTTTCACAGAATATGTGGAACACTTACTGGTGGAATGTTGTACTTGCTGGAATGCATCCGTCGTGTTGGGTGGCTTCGATCGTGCACGCATTCAGGAATCAGATGACCTTCGTCTTTTCACGAGAAACTGCCTAGGCAATACATGCACTTCTTAGTATTCACTATTCCGTTTTAGTTCGCGGTAGCGTGCATGCAGCGATAGGGCTCCCACTGTACACATCACCACGCCTATTAGGTCCGTATTTGTTGCATGTCTGTTTCACATCACCCAGGCTTTCTCAAACTGACGCAGGGGGGTTATTACCATTATTCATTATGTACATGTGACACCGGAAGTCAGTGGGCACGTATTAATAAAGCTCCAATGCCCGGCTTCGCCCGGGTAATAGTCTAACCACACAAATTATTGATTTGCAGACACTGTCTGCTATTAATGACAGACAGACAGGTATAGGTAGAGATTATGGCAGAAAGTATCTAAAAATGCGTTTGATGGTTGGAGAGGCAGAGGAGGTGTAGCCAGGTCACGTACAGTCTGTATAGAGAACCGTTTACTGTCACTAATTAGCCGTGGTGTAAGTGCTTTTACCGTCTAGTAGCAGCCAGACAGAATTCTCATTCATAGTTATATCCCGTTCAATTGCCGTTTCTAAAAGCCCGTTGATTGGATTAGCAATTGGTTGAAGCCATTTCGACTTGGACGTTGCTGCCGTTGCGAGGAACAGCTGTATCAAACTTGGCATCTATTCGACACGTGTTCAGTTTCAAAAAATCCCGTTGATTGGATTATTGATCTCGTTGAAGCCATTTCGACAGTCCCGTTGCGGAGAACAGGTGTATCGAACCTGGCATCTATAATTTCGACGTGAATTCCGTAACGTGCAAGTCACGTGCAATACTTACCCGGATAATTCGTTCCCCGTATATAACGAATGCCGACTCTCGCCATTTCGATAGTCCCGTTGAACGTCGTCTCTTCGAAGACGTTGCTAGCGTTTTGGGGGAACAGGTGCATTAAACACGGCAGCTCTTCGACGGTCGTAGACTGGCAAACGACTGTGGGCGTATTTTTTCAAGACCCGGATATCAGCAAAATATCTTCCGTTTCCCAGCGTCGCCCGCAATAAACGACACGGTCGGCGCCTACCGTCTGACGTCAGGAACGGGCAGTCTAAATTCGGTGGAGATACGATGCGCCGTTCCAGAGATATTTACGCGCGAGCGGAAGCGAGTGCGATCGGCAGGAAATCGCGTCGTCGTGGGAGAAGTCAGGAAGACGACCACAATCTCACTTTCGATGCGAATGAATTCGGCGTGCGCGAGCCAAATTCGGTTGAGATCAGACTCGCCGTTTTTGAGAAACGCTTCAACAGACGAACACACAGACAGACAGACAGACAGACACCTCTGCTTTATATATATATATATATATATATATATATATATATATATATATATATATATATATATTATAACACAACAGATCAGCATCCACGGCAACAAGAGGTAATACAAGCTCTAGACACCATCATGCGAATGACAGCTAGAGTGACTTTAACAACTATTGGACGGTTTGTGTTTGGTTCTGGTCCTCAAGTTCTTTCTTGAAGATTTCCAGTAAACCGTGTAGATAAGAAGAGCAAACATCGCACAAATAAAAGAAATGAGACACGGAAGATAGTTCAGACGTATGCCATGTGCCCCGGTCGTATTGCACATTCGCATTACATGAATAATGGCGTAATGATGAAATCAGTGCGGTCCTGTCGTTCGGATGCGGGCGGGTGATGTGAAACAGACATGCAACTAATAGGAGCCTTATTTATAATATCCCATCGAGTAGTATTTCGACATAATGTCATTGTCTAGATGTCGATTCGACTTTAGCCACGAAGGCCGCGGCAGTGCATGGTTTAATCATCATGATGCCTTTCTATGCAGGGAACTAATGGTCTAGGCTGTCACGTTTTCACATATTTGGTTATTTGTTTTTAACTTGCACTAGACAGTGGACCAATGTTGGAAAGCAAACAAATTCGAGATGTGGTACGAATACAGCGACCATGAATATTATTGTCGTCAAACAAGTGCAAAGTATAAATATGTTAGCCTCGTACCAGACCCTCTCGCGCCGACGTGCCCAGTTCCCGTATGACACGACATCTCCGACGTTGTCTTTTTATACGGGAACCGGGCACGACGGCGCGAGAGAGTCTGGTACGAGGCTAAATGAATAGAGAAGCAGTACAGTGCTATCTCGTCACGTGATAATGTTTTGCCTACTGAGGTTCTAGCCCAACCCACTTGTCTCGGCTATGGAAGGTTTTCAATGCATTTTAACTAAAACAAGGTGCAAAGAGTCACTTAGAGTGTAACTCGTCTCCAGACTTGCATAATTACGGGTCAGGCGCTTCGAACGACAAACAGACGCGCTGTCGTGGACAATGCTCGTTCCTCCGCAAATTCCCGTGGAGCGTCAAATTTCTGTGATTTTTGCAACAGCACCGCGGCCGCTCAGCTACGTTCACCGAAAATTCAAGCTGCATGCAAAACCACTATGCAGAAACACTGTGGAACAAGCAAATGTTACAAGTCATGCAGGTACAGCTATACACGAACCACATGGCACCTGAATCCAGCACCTTCGCTCTCTATAGACAGCTACCAAACAAATTAAGAGAGGTGGAGTGACATCACGTTCGTATTGGTCGGTAATGACACCACTTCTCGTCTATTGGTCGGAATATCTTCATTTGCATTTGCGCTCATCGAGTAGAAAGTACGGTCGTCTATACATACGTACGTATGGTCGGCCAGACGACGACTACACCCTTAACCCGGATATCCGGGCCTTGGGTAAATATATGGGTGACAATTTACACAGTATTTTGTTTTACACTGTTTTGAGGACCATGCATTCATGGGACACACTTCGCTTGTCTCGTGTAGCTAATTCGTACAGACAACTCGTGTAGACGGATGAGGATCTTGTCAATTAAGGTAAGAACAGCAGCAATGAAACATTGTGGAGGATGGGAGCGTCGGGCAAGTCGATGTCGATAGTAGTAGACTTGCCAAGTTCACGAATTCTTGCGGTGCTGCATGCATGACTCTAATGATATAGAAGCTCATTTCGCTGTGATAGCCTAGATTTTGCTGAGACCAATTTTACGTAAGTTGCGCGCTGCTTCCGCTGATGAGAAGGGACTGTGAGATATGATAGAAGTAAAACCGTGACAGTGAAGCTGGAGGATACTGTACGAACATCTGCCGTCTTGCCGTCACGGGTTCCTCTGCATGCATGAGTCTTCGTAGTAAAACGTCGCTGTTGTTTGGTCAGCTTGTCTCTCTATATAGCTAAAAATAGCTACCACTAAAAACCTCAAAATTTACTAAGTTATTTTGTTAATATCAATTAGACACTGACACTTCGATTAGTCACGTGACCAGACCAACTAG
Source organism: Corticium candelabrum (assembly GCF_963422355.1). NCBI lineage: Eukaryota > Metazoa > Porifera > Homoscleromorpha > Homosclerophorida > Plakinidae > Corticium > Corticium candelabrum. The sequence goes on along the minus strand of NC_085089.1, from coordinate 5,286,232 downwards.
GTCGGCAACAAAACTAACAGTTAGGCTTTATATATAAATAAACAACTCATCAAGTCTATGAATCTTTGTACATTTACTTGTACTTCGTTGCTTTACATGATTTATAGGGGCATGTAAATGAAAAGATCTAGATCACATAGCTTTACTGCTGCTACCCAACTGTAACAACTCTCGGTTGCCTCATGCCTATGTTACACCACAGCCGCACTGATTGTTGCAAAATACCGAAGTAACCCGCGACTTACTTGACTAATAAAGTAGGCGTTTATCTTTAATCTCTTCGTATCCGAGGAGACGTGTGTATATATATATATATATATATATATATATATATATATATATATACATATATATATATATATATATATGTATATATATATATGTATATATATATATATACATACACACACACACACACACACACACACACACACACACACACACACACACACACACACACACACACACACACACACACACACACACACACACACACACACACACACACACATATATTGGTTGCGGACCGTTGAGAATTAAACGTCATGATGCTGTATGTGATGTTATCTACCACTGTCTCTTGAAGGAAAATGCTGGTACACGTCGTGAACAAGGATGCTCGACTCTGTCCTTTGATAGACTGGGTGATGTTTATCACCCTGATTTCTCTCAGGGCAAACCTGCCTATTTCGATGTGTCGGTCAGGAATTCATTCGGCCCTTCTCACATTATCAACGCTGCAAGTAAAGCAGGTGTGGCTGCTGAAGCTGGGGAATGTGAGAAAGATCTTCGACATAATGAGAACGTTGCAGCTACAGGGGGGATTTTCTATCCTCTAATAGTTGAAACTTATGGAGTGTGGTCAATGCACAGCCTGGAGGTTCTGGAATCCACTGCGAAGAAAACATCTCTGTTCAACGGATTGACTTTAGTAGAACTTTATGTAATTTACACGAACAGTTGTCATGTAAGCTTTGGCAGCACAATGCTAAATTGATAGTAGATAAGTTAGCTTTGTTTAGCTATGACATGGATTCTTTTAATATAGTTTAAAAAATTTAATACATATATATATATATATATATATATATATATATATATATATATATATATACTGTCGAGAGAGTCGGTTGCCATGTTCGACTTCTCGCGTAGTCCATGCACCTATGAAATCCTCGTCGTGTCCACACTACATATTAACTCTATACCAAGTACGTGCAGTGTATGGCGTATAAATGAAGAATCATGTGTACGAGCAGGAGGGCTGATATGCCATCGGTAAACAGGATTTTCTGGAATGTTATATATATATATATATATATATATATATATATATATATATTTCTTTGTTTCTGGAGACTGCTCAAGGTGTACGCACATGTACAGGTGACATAGATTTATCTAAGTTAGTGATATAGACCAACATGGATATCAGTGGCGTAGCCAGGATTTTTTTCTTACCGAGGCAAATTGATATTAATATTAATTTTTTTATTAATATTAATTCCTTATTGATATGCACTACCTAAGGCTATTGCTGTCATATTGATATGCTTAATTGATTTGACAGGGTAAAAACAGTGAGCTAGATGGCAGTGACTGGGGAGCACTTGCATGGGGGAGACTATGACACGTGATCCTACAAACTCAAACTACAACGGGGCCTCGCCCAACGTAAAACACAGTCTAGTATCCTATGCTTACCCCAAGGCCAACTGAATAGACAGCTGCTTTCTCTTCTTCTTTGGCGGCTCTGCCATAATAAAGCACAGACACGTGATAGAAGTGTGACCTGAAAGTGACCACGTGACAAATGCCACGCCCATTTTTCCTACCGAGGCAACTGCCTCACTGCCTCATGCCTAGCTACGCTACTGGATATGTATACATGCATTGCGTGTTGTGCTAAAGCTGAAGAGAAGCGAAGAAGTCGACCTCTTGTTACCGACTACTCTGGCGATGTTGGCAAAAACGTAACTAGAATTCCTGCTCCATGCATTAGCGGGTGAAAAATAACTGCATGCACATGTGTGCGTATAGCAAGGCATCGCAAATTAGGGTGCACAAGTTACCGACGTCGACTTCTGCCAAAGTGTCACCTGCAATACAATATATATATATATATATATATATATATATATATATATATATATATATATACATCTAGTTTTTTGACAAGACTTTTTCAATAAATTAGCCAAGGGCGTATAACGTGCCTGACAGCTCTCTCATAGTTTAATAAACGTGTATACGCTAAGTTTAGTTTTTTTAGCTACAGGCAATCGACGTTGCATGCATGACTATGGATCTTGTGAACCTCGCACTATAATTGCTATGATAACTGTGGAGTCTAGCCTGTTCAGCCTGTTATTTTCTAGTACATGTATGGGTTTGGTAAACACGAATAACTTTTAATGCATCTATCTGTATGACTGCGTTTGTAGATATAAATAATTACTATGTGAAATTATCATCCTAACAGATGCTTGTCTGCGCGTATGTTGATTATGTCGTTTAGCGTACTTATCTTGCTCGTTTTCAGTCTTTTAAGGCAAGAAACGCGCATTGAAACAATGCATGTAATATAATCAATCTAACACAAACCAATTAATGTACGGATATATAGAACCAATTTTATTCATTATGCAAGGAACTTGCATTCTTCAATAATTTATTCATGACACCTTAATTAATTATATTAAATTGTGATGTTGGTCTTTAGCAAGGTTTAGCTGGCCGTTATGTGATGTGCCTTCGAAATGTGAGTGGCAATTACTATAGTAACTTTAGACGTGAATCACGCAAGAAGGTATACACGTATATAGCTTCTCCACTATGAGGCACAATGAAGTGCAAAATATCACAGCCGCCTGGTTCAAAGAAGTCTGTTAGGATGTTCCTGTCGACGACCTTTGGATGGTAAATGTTATCAATAGACACTAACTATCGCCGATTCAAGTGCTCTAGACAACTGATCTTAATCAATACATCAGTCTTTCGAGTCTGTTTTCATCATCTATACAAGAACGATCGAGAAAAGCGAGCTTAACGAATTCGACAACACGCATAGTTCATTTAATCATCTTGTGGTTAGCTCAACAGGTTAATCATTAGGCGTAACTAGCCTCGAAATTTTACCGACGTACTTTGATAGTATATCCACTTTAACGCTTGGATTAGTCACGTTGACCAAATCAACTCAGCTTTATATGTCGGCAAGAAAACTATAAAAATTATAATTATAGAGACGATTACCTGTAATATCAAATCGCTTAAATTGTTTATTTTCAAGATCTCTATCGACGCGCGAAAGACATTTACAGCATTTTTCTACTACCCAATTTTCAACTACCACGCCCACTTTTTTCAAGCGTGGCAGTTGCGCCGGTTGCCTATGGTTATGCGACTGCCGCGTGCCTGCGAGAACTTGTCGAAATTGTGATGTGATTCTAAATAAACTATACATATTATATATATATATATATATATAAAAGCTCAAGTTGTCTGTGTGTGTGTGTGTGTGTGTGTGTGTGTGTGTGTGTGTGTGTGTGTGTGTGTGTGTGTGTGTGTGTGTGTGTGTGTGTGTATGTGTTCGCGATACGCAGCCATATATATATATATATATATATATATATATATATATATATATATATATATATATATAGTCTAGACAGTCTACCTATAAACGAGCCTTGTTGATAAATATACTGCACGCGACAAGCAAGCGGTTGGGAACTTCTTCGCTAACATAACTTTAATGAAAGGTCGCTCAAGACGAGGCTCGACAAAAGGACCTCGAAGCAATTGACTTGAATCGCTCTTGTGTTTTACACTTTGTATGTATACGTATTAAAGTCTTGTCAACCTCTTTGTGATAAAGCTGAGCCAGGGGCGGTGGAAGAGAAAATTTCATAACAGATTCCCGCCAATTTGATGTTAACTGAATATGGTTGGTTTGTCATTGCTAGGTGACAGAATTAGCCAGAGCAGCGTGGATACAAATGATCACAACAACGTGTATCAAGCGAGTCAACTGCAACACCATCCAATATCATTCTACTTGCAAGTAACAAAACTTCCAAAGTATTTCTTCGATCATTATTGTCCCATTACATAGCGTCCAGGTGCGATGTCCCCAATATTGGAGCTAGTTGTCCCTTCCTCCACCACTCTCCCTTCCTCCACCACTCTCCCCCCCCCCCGGTTCCGCCGCCACGCGGTCTTACTGCATGGAGAGACTGAAATGGCATTGCAATTCCCAAGACAATGGAATAACTCTTAATGAGGATAGAAAGCTTAAAAATCTTTTAATTTGAAAGAATTTCGAACAGCATGTATAGCGCACCCAGACCTAAGTTTTTGTAGGGTAGAAATTAATATTAATAGGTAAACAATTAGCTTGCACAGAACACTAGCCGCCATTGAATTTCACAACTATTAATTAAGTTTATGTGCAATCTATATGTGATCTGCTTCATGAGGTGGAATTCATTAACTTGATCGTTGACTGTGTGACGTCACTGTAAAATTAATGAAATGTAAAGTTAATGGGAGAATGTCCAATAGATTGTTTGCCGGAGCACCAAATGTTTTCTTCCACCGCGCCTGTTGACATTCATTCTTAGTAATTTACATATGTACGTACGCCTCTGGTCGAAGCGATACGACGTTCACGGCGTTGACAACTAACCAGCCTATTATAAGCTAATCGATCGTACGAATCTGCACTAATTACGTAGTACTTGGTTCAAAGATCGAGGTTCTACAACGTTTCTGTCACCTTTCCAATCGTACGTCTGGTTACATCACCAATATTCAAGAGCAACAATTTACAAAACATGGATTCGTACACTAAATTTTAATTAATTAATTCTTTGAACGTATAGATAACTAGACGAGCGTCTCGGACTCTGTCACGCGTGCGTACGCTTGCATGTTGATGATATCAAAGTTTGTATTGAAATGTGATGACGCTGTGACGGCACTCGTTTGGCTTCACAACGGTTTCATTCGTGAGAACATCCGGTTTGGATCATCGCGATGATAGCGGAACGTCTTGTCAGAGTCGATGCCGCCGCAGTGGCGATATTGTTTCTTGTCGTTCAATTGATGCCGTTTCTGGTGTCTGGCGTGATCGTGACCGTCAGACGACTAGCAATCGAAGGCGACGAGTTCACGAATCCTCGCGATTGCAACTCTGGCTGCCCTATGGCCTCGTCACCGCTGGCGGCGGGCACGTGTACGTGCAAATGTCTTCAGCATTTCACTTGGCGTCAAGATCTGGGAAAATGCGTCGAGAGCTCAGGTAGAGTATGACACTAGAGTTACTACAGTATCTAGGCTATGGGCGGTCACTCTGCTTGGGGCGTGGTTGCCACCTGCTACAGGCTTCAAACGACCCGCTTTGTTAATTAATACAATGCCGTGCATTTATAGCTAAAGTGAGTCGCACTGTAGACGAACGTTTCAACTTATTGCTCTAGAGTCTAGCAGTTTCTGACTATGTATTTCTGCATCTCTGCAACGCAGTACTCTATATACTGCAAAGTTCCAATTTGATTATCGAAACATCAACGTCTAAGTTGACAAATCGCCACTTTATGAGTTGTTCGATCATTACCCGACACGTGAAACGCTAGGGTACAGTAACGCCAACTGGTCACGTGTCGTACGACCTTACGACCGTGACTCGACAACTCGCTCCGCCTCCTGTTGCATGCTGTAATGTTGGAAGTTTGAGGTTATTGTTAGTTAATTAAGGGCTCTTTTGGTTACACGTGTTTTGTAGCATCGAGGAGAATTGCTCAGGTTTTTGCACATGTGCATGCTACTGCATTGTCTCCTTTGCGGTTTTTTCTAAATTTCCTATTTTAAATATTTAGTCTCTAGTAGCCTACAAACTGCTAGTACTGAATAAGCACAAAATTACCCTCACCAATTTAATTAAACCATTAACTCTAATACCTAACGTTTTAGTGGCATTCCAACTTAATTTAATTAATTAATCATTAGGTACTGTGTGTGTGTTTGTTTGTTTGTTTGTTTGTTTGTGTGTGTGTGTGTGTGTGTTGTGTGTGTGTGTGTGTGTGTGTGTGTTGTGTGTGTGTGTGTGTGTGTGTGCGTGCGTGTGTGTGTGTGTGTGTGTGTGTGTGTGTGTGTGTGTGTGTGTGTGTGTGTGTGTGTGTGTGTGTGTGTGTCACCGATCTGCAGCATACCAAAAAATTATTAAATATTAGCAAACTCGTTTTGATTTAAGTAGATTCGTACGTTACGTTTGTGTCTTAATTAATTACAACTAATTTATTGTTTGCAGATTGCAAATTGACTGCTCGCAGTGGAACTAACATTCACGCCTTTACTATTCCTGACAAATCGGATGAAGCTTTGCTGCCCGATCACGCCCTACGATATAAGGGATCCGTGGTAGGCAACCAAGATGTCTATAGAATGAAGCACGTCTCTGTGCTCGGAGATCTGACGTGGAAAATAAGTCCAAACAGTGATTTCTACATTTCTGTTGTTCAACAGGGTAAAATCAGTGTTCAAAAAGTCAAGGTAAAATAAATGTAACACGGACGTTGATGATTGACTAATTAATTAATTAATTAATTACGTAACCCCAGCGAGTCTCGTGTAGCCAGACCCTACTGCCGCGTCGCCGAAAGTATGACGCGCCGGTAAGGTCTGGCTACGCGAGACAATGTCTGAAACATTGTCACGTGTACAGTGGCGGATCCAGGATTTAGCAAAGGAGGGAGCCCAGAAATGACAGAATGTCTATGACGTCACAAGTTAATATTAATGATGTCCTGACACAACGCGCTATTAATAGGGAAGGTATGATCTAGACCTGAGTATGAATAAAAAAGGACTGCAGAACAACTGCAACTGCGATCTGCATGATGGAAGAGTCTTGCGTCTTGTCAGCGAAGTGCTATAGTTAGGAAACACAAGTGAATGCCTAGATAGTACATACAAGACATATAGCGGGGAAAAAGACTGACACATGGGAGCGCCCACCTGGATCCGCCACTGATGTAGTCTGCATGTCTGCATCATGACGGTCAAACTCCAGCGGGATGTAATTGGTGTAACACACAACAGTGACTCTTTCTTATAAAATAGTGTCAAGACTGTGTGTCGAGTGTGTTACGTTTTGTAAATGTTACTCAGTTGCTGTTGTTGCAGTCTCGTACCCAGCAAAGTCGTATCGATGACTATGATGGCACTATACTCCAATTTGAACTCGAGAGGGTGTCTGATAGTGGCTGTCTCATGTTGAAGATAGAAGGAAGTCTTACTTGTACGTAAGTTGTATCCTAATTGAAATGTTTTCTAACAGACGGACATTTTCTAGCCCTAATGGTCTCCGGAATCTTGTGCGCTAGTCGTGTCTAGACAACAAGACAAATTTACTTAATGTCGATGACATAATGTGTTTTAGTTGGCATCCATATAGGAGTCTTAGCTAATTCAAGCCTGTTGCTATTGCATAGCATCAATGATCTAACAATCTTCTTAGGGTTAAGTTGTGAGAGCTATAGGGCTAAAGCTGTGAGGATTAGAGTTGTGAGGGCTAACAACTCTAACCTTAACCCTCAAAACTTTAGCCCTAACCTTCACAACTTTAGCCCTAGCCATCACAACTCTAGCTCTAACCCTTACAACTCTAACTCTAAACCTCACAACTCTAACCCTCACAACTTTAGCCCTAACCCTCACAACGTTAACCTAACCCTTACAACTTTAACCCTAAATCTCGCAACTGTAACTCTAACCATCACAACTCTAACCCTAACTAACCGTCACAACTCTAACCCTAACTAACCATCACAACTCTAACCTTAACTAACCATCACAACTCTAACCCTAACCTCACAGTTAAGTCTAACCCTAATTAGTATAGCCTTCACAACTCTAACCCTGACCCTCACAACTTTATCCCTATGGTTGGACTTGTGAGGATTATAGGTAGGGTTGTGAGTCAAAGTACAGTTCTGAAAAATGATTCTTCAGCACTCGCGCTAATGGTCACTCGCGTTGACAGTAAAAGTGACGTGACGCCCACCTTCTGGAGATTTCCGGGCAACCTGGACACATACCTGGGTACTCCACTGACATTGCATGTCAAGTGCACATGTTTGCGCGCGTCGTCACTCTTTATACTCTGACATGAGAGTAGACGTTGGTGAGCGGGTCTAGTTGAAGTGAACTATACTGTTTGTCGTCTAGATGAGTCTGGTAATTTTCCTTCACCTGTTTACTCGAGTGGAACGCAACATTTGTCTACACAATCCGTGAGCGCTGCCACTGCTTCTACTACAAGCAGTAGTTCTTATCATATTGTCAAGCCTTCATCGACAATATTTGCGGCTAAGATTGTATCGCCAAGCCTTGTTGCTTTGGAGGTTAGTCTAGCTCAATTCAATTCTGCATCAACTACCGGTTATGGATACAATTATTTTAAAACAATTGAGACAAGCACTGCAAAAGGTAAACGTCTATATTATAGTTGTTTTTACAAACGAGTTACATATTCCAGTATGTTGCTCTAAATAACTTGTTTGGACGTAACACTTAGCCCTTCGATTTCAGATTCTTTGTTGCTGTTGTATACAAGCGGCTACTCAAGATATCAATCATCTCTCTCAATAACAGTTAGTGCAACATCTGTAAAGTTGACTGAAGGTCACTATGGGACATCTACACCTGAAGTTCCAACGCGTTCTCTAGGAACCGTTTATGTAACTCCATCATCAGAACTAGAAGTCAGCGACGAGTCAAAGGAGACTGAAACCGCATTATTTGTTGGTATTGCAGTTGGTGTCGCCGTCTTGTTTGTATTAGTCATAGCGGTCGTGACGATTTACATAAGAAGAAAAAGCAGAAGAAGTAGCAAAGGCATTGAAGGTAGGCGAGTCGGCATTTTAATTCGTGCGATATATCTACGCAGCATGCATGCGTTTCCTGTTTTAGTCGCAAATCACGAGTTTGGATCCACAATATTCAATCACGCGTTCAATAACGTAGACGACGACAGTCACACTACCTACATCCCGACGAGTCGATTACCTCAAGAGAACAATGGTGCCGTCGCAGACCGTAATGCACTTTCGTGCAATAACCCGATGTATGACAAGCCTCTTGAGCCCACACCGCTTTCAGTCAATTCAAATGACTGCGATACGTCGTACGAAGAGCCGGTCAACGGCGTGACGTTGGAGTCACGTGCTCCTGTTGGGTCGTCGTACGGGTATGCGGATCTGGTGCCGCAAACACGCTCGGACAGAGAGCACGGCTACTCTAATTTGTTAGGAAATCCACTGTATGAGGAGATTCCAGACAAAACTGAATGCGAGTGACTGCCGTGCGACTCTAGACTGCTAGATAAGATGATCTAGTAATATAGTCGTTGTGCTCGTAAATCGCATGCATGCAGTCGACACTCTAGAGAAGCCTCTATCTTTAGGTTGTGTGTTTGACCTAGTCTAGTGCATTTGCACATTGTTACATCAACCTCAAGTTTAAACATAGTTTACAGAATCGATCTATAGATTACATTTCCGTTGTATGCAGTGTACCCTCTATACAGTAGAGTTATAAGTGGCATGCACTTGAATGCAACACACTACTGAGTATATCACTCTACTTCTATGCAGACAACTTTGTAAAAGCCATGAATCGATCTGTGCGAATAACGTAAACTCAAAGAAGCGATGAATTGCGCGAAGGGTTTGTTCGAACTCACCAAATTCTTCAGCCTGTGTATTTGGCTTCACTTTCGATTTTTTTGCACTTCACTTTATAAAGCTCTTTAGAAATTAGGTGTTTTCCTGAGAAAGTTATACAAATCTATAGCATTGCATGCTAATGTATGTGTTGCTAGATGAAAGAGTCTTACAAAAGTTATTTGATCTAAGAAAAACCCTCAAAGAAGGGCACCAAGCTTGACGCATTGACTGACCGAGCGGAGTCTCGATCAAACTAATTGTCGCGCGCGATAATCTATGCGCCTCCGTTAAGCGGAATACAAGATAGTTTGACTCGTAAAGAGTAGTGGGTTACTGTTATCGAATGTATATATTTATGCGCACAAGTATAAATTTTATGTACAACACACTTGTCAAACTTCACACCGATAACAGCTACCAGTAACTCTCTCCGTTACACCGTCCCTCCGTTACGGAACTTCTTCTACCTCGCCCCTCACTCTCCTTCTCTCGCACTCTTCCTTCTTCCTGTCTCCATGCTGACCGGCGAACTGCAGTCTGCTTCCCAATATATATTATTAGCTCCTCCTCTCAATCCCATGTATAGTATCGCAGCCCCTCCCAAACTCCATATTTAGAGACGGTTTTACGGGAATTTCTGGGTGAACCCTCGATCATGTCGCGATTCCAAACCGTCGACTCGATACTCCAGACCTAGGTACCTCATGTCGGAGGTCTGGAGCATCGAGTCGACGGCCTGCAATCGCGAGCAAAACGCGAGGGCATAAATCGTCGGGAGCACAAATCCCCGTAACAACGTGACACTCATGCACCCACTGAACTTCCAAGCCTCTAGGCATGCAGACCTGACTAGCTATAGCCTACTATTATTTTAGCGATGTTACGAAATTTGTGGTAACGTGGAACGATAGTTGCTTTGGACTATTTTAGTAGATTTTACAAGTGTAGGCTTAGAAGCAAAATTTAGATATTAATTAACCTTAATTTTTGCGACTAGCCTCGCGTAGCTAGACCGCTTTTCTCTCGCCACACAAGTCGAGCGTAGCCTATCAATGACAAATGTAGCTGTGGAAGCGAGGGTGAATAGTTACTAGTCTAATATTACGCGATTAAATTATTTTAATTATTAATTAATTAAGCAATCGAATTTGCGCAGCAGGGAAGAGCTATGCGCAGGCGTCGACGTCGTTCAAAATGGTGAGCTGCAGCTTCATTACATGCGGTGTATTGGCTGTTGTCTTCACTACGTTCCTCTTATTCTAGGGTAAAAGTAAGAAAGGAAGGAAATTTGCCGTTATGAAAAGAATGATTTCACCGAAGGACATGAGACTGTAGGATATTGCTCTAGCATGTGTGCTCGAGGTGCTTGAGTTTCGTTCCAATTGACTTTGTTTCACAAACAGAAAACAGAACCAAGAAAGAGCTAAGAAAGCGGAGAAGAAGGCGAAAGAGCAGCAAGTTCGGAACGTGTATGGAGAGTTGTTATCAATAATTGTATTTATTGTTTATTAGTTCACGACCGCTGTCATTATTAAGTATTTGGGCACTCTGTGAAAATAGAATTCCCACCCCTTATTCTATATAGCTACGGAGGGACCCAAGAGGGGCTGGGATCCTCCAAAATTTTGGTTAGTGACCCATTCATACCTTGCTTGCAAATATAATCTGATTGAAGAACATGACTTGAACCCATCAATGTTGTCAATTGGGAGAGACTTGTCTTGTGACTGGTTAACTTCTGATATTACAATAGACAAGTTTGCTGCAGTAGAAAAAGGGTAAATAATAAAACTGAAATAGTTTTAGTTATCTACCGTTCCATTGCGTATTCTAAGAGAGAAAATGTACAAGTTATACAGGGGTGTCAAAGGTTTTGAGGACTGTCACCCAAGAATTGGCAATAGAATGGACATTGGTGTCAACTGGCTAATTTACGGGAGGGCTATGTTGAGGTCACGTGATATGAGCAATGCATTTGCTTTTATTTGGATATCTTATAATTAATACTCACACAAAGTACACAAAAGGAAACTTTTGAACAGATCTTTCTTTAATTAAGACTAACAGTCATACATGCACTAGTAGTTTCTAGGACATTCTCTAGACTACGAACTAAATTCATTTTCTAAATGGGTTACTGTACTGAAGCCTCTCTCATATTCACAAATTTTAGCACAGAACACGTGCAGGAAACTGCATAGCCTCTGTACAGATAAAATAATAGCGGACGCAACAAGTCCTGTAATTGGTACCTCACGCTTTTAGAGTCCATTGCATCATGCAATCAGGTATTAGGTATACTGGATTATAGTTTGCTGATGTGGCCAAACCGTTCTCAGCAGTCCTAGCTACGCCAAGACTGCTACAGGAGTCAAGAGTCTACTGCCGACAGGTGCCTGCCGCCTGAAGGTGAGCTAGTCTAGCTGAGTCACTCCAGAGTTGTAGACGTCTGTCATCTAAAATCAAAAGTGTGTCGCCAATTTTGGCAACATGGTGACAACTTAGACACCCCTGGTTATACACAATCGAAAGTTTACCATATGACAGGATCTCATCTAGTGGCTGCATTGACATTCTTCTCTGATTGACCAACTGCTTTTTTGGCTTGTGAGATAATTAACCAATATACCAGCAGTGGCATAGAAACCTAGATTTAGTTGAGGGATACACGTTTTCCTATGGGGTGTGGCTCTGCACAACCAGGGTAAATGTATTTCTATAAAAAAAATTACAGGAACAAGAATACAAATTATTTAGGGGTCGTCCATAATTGTCGACATTTTCTCAAGTGTACAAAGCGTACTCTTTTCGACATACCCCCTCCCCCTCCCCTAAGCGTACGTAAAAATGTTGGTCACGTGAAACTGTTCTAATGTACACCATAATATTACTGAAAACTACTGCTACATGCAAGACAAAAGAACTTGTTCGTTCAACATCATATTTTTTAAACACCACGTAGATTTAGTAGTGAACTGTACGAATAAAGAACACTGTTTTGTCACTCGAATTTCTTGTGCATCCTTGTGTCTTGCAGCTTCAGCAGTGTTAGATTGAGAGTTAGTCAACTGACGGTTTAGGGGAAGCTGTGGTAATACAACAGTGTATTCTTGCTAAGCTGTGATATGATACAAACATGTAAACAAACAAAAAAACAAGGACAGACAGACCGACCAACCAACAAACAGGCAGACAGACAGACAGACAGACATATTGTTGTTACATAAAGTAATGAAAAAGAGTCAGAATGGGCAGTTCATTGTTTGTGGTTATGCATGACTACTCCGGAGACCAGAAACAGATACCATTGACATCATTTGTGTACTCACTTTATATTTAGGCCTCAAGTACCCTCTGCATTATTTTTCACGTACAACACGCAGCTTGGTCCTCCATTCTATGTGATAGTCGACACTAACTTCATCAACTTCTCTATCAAGAACAAACTGGATGTCTTCCAGTCAATGATGGATTGTCTGTATGCCAAATGTAAAATAATTTGCTGGTATATTTTTCTGTTGCAAATGCTACTCACTTATAACTTCAGGCATCCCATGCATTACTGACTGTGTAATGGGAGAACTAGAGAAGCTTGGTCCGAAGTTTCGAGTTGCTCTAAGGTAACATTTCTTTGTTGTGACGTTATGTGTTAATTGGCTTCAATTAGCTATACTGTAGGATTGCCAAAGATCCTCGATTTGAGATGCTACCGTGCATGCACAAAGGAACGTATGCAGACGATTGCATTGTGAACAGAGTTACAGAGGTGTTTAATTGTAGTGCGCTAGGTGTGGTGACGATGTTGTAGTAAAGTTGCTTCTTACTAGCACAAGTGCTATATTGTAGCAACTTGCGATCGTGATTTGAAGAGGAGAATACGGAAGATTCCCGGAGTTCCTATTATGTATATCGCACAACATAGGCAAGTTGTTGATTTATTTTTGAGTGTACGTAGTTGTTTGAAGTCGATATTTGTTGTTGACCAGCCTCTGTTGATGGATGTTGTGTGTAAATGGTTGGTCTTATACGTCTAAGTTAATTACTTAAGTTACATATACTGTTGTACGTTAGGCTTTGTAGTGAGATATTCATCTCTTAATTAAGTCAGTAGGACGACTGGGAGGTCATCTGCTACTTTAGTACTGCATTTAACTTAACTTTACTAATGGAAACAGCACTGATGGATTTCTAACTCTATTTGTAGTATAATTTCTTTTATAGCAGTACATTATGCTGAGGCTGAAAATTGTGGCAATGGATGTACAGTAGGACACCACTTATTCGACGGGCATGGGACCAAAAGGACGTCGGATAACTGAAAACGTCGGATAACTGACGCACTTTGAAAAATGACTGCAGAATACTTAAAGAAGCTCAACATCTAATTGTACATGTAACAACTAATACAGTACAACTTCTAAAGTAACCACTAATCTTAGTCTGGATCAATACGTTTGCTATTCTTGCTGTAGTTTTCATCAACAGCCCATTCAGTAGGACCATTGTGCTTACTGAAACTTCAGGTTGTTCTTCCTGATACTGAAGAACCGTTTCTAGAGCTTCACATTTAATTTGATGACACGTGGATCACGGATACAGTACTGTACGCACAGGAATCGTATATCCCAGCGTGCTCACAGCCTCGCAGTTCAGACAAGCCATGCACCGTCGGATAATCCGTGCTGTCGGATAACTGAGTGTCGGATAACTGAGTGTCGGATAAGCGGTGTCCTACCGCATCACAATCAGTTTGAATTGATTTTGAAACTAGTTTAGGGAATACAGTGGAACCTGTCGTCACGACCATTTGACAAGTGTGCATGGGCACCTAAGAAATGAGGATAGTTAGAGACAGTCTCTCAAAAGCTCAATACATTTGCATGCATTTAGAGCCTGGAAAAGTGGGCACCTGCGAATTACGAATAACGGACACAATTCTGCTGCCCAAGGGTATGTTTTGACCTTTGAAATGCAAACACTGCAAGGATGATAGTGCTGAGAATGATACTGATGAAGAACCAGATCAGGCTGAAGAGACTAAGGAAACATCAGCTGGACTGGAGATCAGCAGCTTACATCAAACATTATTATGCTCAACAGCTTAATCTTTATTCGCTCAAAGCAGACATGGGTGAGTTGCATTTGGACACGTTCTCATCTTGCATTGTGATTGAGAAGGCCATTGTCAAGAATCAGAGCACATTGAAGCAGTCTACCATTGATGGCTAATTTGTGTGATTGTCGCACTCATTCTGACATCTACTGTATGTACTACTTAACTATTTCTGGTAAAGGATGGTGATCGCTTTCATGTGTTTGGCTACATGTGTATGTACGTACATCATTGATCTGCTTTATTAATACAAGACATACAGTGTGGATTGTCATTACATTGCATGCAAGAACACTGTTTACGTGGATTGGTCTACATGTACAAATGGCAGTTTGACAATTGGGACCATCTGAGAATTAGGTACAGTTGAGGACAGTCCTTTGGGTGTTTGTAATTTACAGGTTCCACTGTAGTCAAGATTGATTTATAACAATAGCAGACTGCTTGGTAGGAATTATATATTGATAAGAAACTAAAGCAGCACTCTTGAGTTAGACACACTAGGAAGGAAAGCAGTGACGAAGCCTTGTTTATGCACACAATTTTATTATGTACTGTAATTGGCAGTGGTTAGGGTTTACAAACTGACTGCCAGTCACGATAGAAAAGATGTCATTGCCAGATAGAAGCTTAATTGATGCAACTTCTTTGGTCATGCAGAGCTAAATTCTTTTTCAAGACTTGGGTATCCTAAGACGTTTTTGTCTATTGCTGTTTGGTAACATTGGAGGACACTCACACAGCCAGCTTTGTGCTTAGCTAATAATGTTGATTGACTAGCTTTGTCACTTGAATTTTATACCATTGGTTATTGTCTTGTGTTTAGTACAGAGGTGTCATGCAATGTGGGAGTGATGAATGTTATAATAATGAATTTTGGATTGCATGTTATGAACGTTTGTAGTGAAGTCTGTTAATGACTGCCAATTGTCACAGTTTGAGACATTTTGTGACTAATATGAATGTGTATACACTTGACAGGTACAGTATAGAGAGAATGCCCGATGCTTATGGAGGTAAGCCAGTAGACCACGTTTGTTACAACAACGTCTCACTTGAAACAATTTCATGTATGTAGCTCCAAGACAGTAAGAGGTGTCTGTAGGATAAACTAACAACGCAAGGTGTGAATGGAATGTGACAGAGAGGACTTTGATTCAGTAATGCAAGTCATGTCATTACATTTTTGCTTGAAGCTATATGAGTTCTAATAGAGCGTCTAAAAGTTGTTGTACGTGTTGTTATATTTTAAAATATAATTGAACAATAACATACGCATTTATTGTAGAGGTCTCGGAAGCGAGGTTGTGCTTGCTCACTTCGCTCGCTTAGCCAACTTCTAGGCATGCGCAGTAGAGTTGGGTGAAGCGGTTGTTTTGAAGGATGTACACTGTTTGAAGTAAACAATGAGTACGGGAGACTTATTGAACAACGCACGAAAGCTCGTTCGCCATCTTAGGCAAGTGAACTATCGAGATGAAGTGGACACTGAGAGGTCTGATATCACTACAGTTGTAATTGTAGCTACGGCTAGTGACGATTTTATCGCGTTGTTCAGTTTGTCGCTTGGCAATCCGTCTGCCTTTCTGGGCATACTTCATCACATTCTTCTGCAGTTCTCCTTGCCGCTTTCTAACTACCTGTGTTCTCAAGGCTTCGAGCTGTTTGCAAAGAGTGACATGAGGTTCATGCAAGAAGCTTACAAGGTAAACTTAGACTGGCTGGTTTGACTCGCATCTAAGGTATTTTAACTTATTGCCGGTCACTGAAAACTCTAGTTTGTAAGTATATTCTCGTGTGAATTAACATCTCAGGTATTGTTGTGGTTTTTGTGGTGTACGTACCTGGACTGTTTACATTGGCAGCATTGAATGGTTGAAAGATTTTGGGACTTGTTGTTTGCTTGTTGCTAAATGTTTTATTTCAGAACAAAGTCACAATACAAAGGAATGAAGGCGCGTATGCTCAGCACTTCACTAGGGAGTTTGACCACACACCTCACCATACAGATGAAAATTTTAGTGTAATTTTTAAACTATGCCCATTTGTACAAAAACATTACTTCAGTAGGTTTTACACAGGAACAGTTATGCAAGAGATGAACAGTTATGGAATTAAGTAATTACCTAGTACTATGTATAACAGGCGAAGTTTCTGCACTTTTCAAAATTTGGATTAGTACTAATGTAGTACTACAGTAGACAACTTTTATCTACTAGTTACAGTCAGGCATGGGGAGGGAGGCGTGTGACTATCTGGATGCTGGAGAGTTTGATCAAACCTTGGCTATGCGCCTGATTTTTTTCACAGCAGTTTGGAATGATTTGTTGTTCAGGTTGTTCTTCAGTTCTTATCCTGTCCTGACAGTGTCCCACTTTGAATGGTCTAATTAATTTCAGTGACACTTGGAACAAAATTAGGTTTCTATTGCTTTTAGGTAACCAAATCTCATAAGATAAAATGTACCATGCACCGGTTTCTTCCATTTAGCACATGTCTTCTAAATGTGCAAATGCATCTGCATTAACTGTCTTTTTTGTCTTTGCTGTATTGGTAAGTCAATAGCAAAACAGCATGTTAAGATAGTATCAGAAACAGCTAACCTTTTGAGAACAACTCCCTGGGTTATTGCTACATGTACAGTACAACAAGTTGATATCATATCACCGAGCTGATATAGGCCAGTGTGATTGAGTTGTCACAAAGTTTCTGCAATAGTTACTGAACAAAGGTTGCCACTGAATGGGGAATGTGTTTGACAGTCAGTTTATCCGGGTGCTGCATAAGTTGCTTTTGCTTGCATTTATAGCTTAGTGAAATGTAAGTGTGCAAAGATAACAAATGGGAACTAAATTTGCGTAAATTTATATATTATTTCCAATAATGTACAATACATTTTCATTCGTAAAACAATCTCTAATTTCTGTTTGGTTCAGTTGTCACAATGTCTTCTAGGTTTTTCGCAATGAGCTCAAGTATCAGCCGCGGCTCACTGTTGCTCAATTTTTGAACGATGGGTTTGCAGAGCGGAAAATCATGATGATGTGTGACGTCATACAGTTGTGCCTTGAAAAGAACTATGAGCTGATGCGGTACACACACACACACACACACACACACACACACACACACACACACACACACACACACACACACAGTTGCTTTAACTTAATTAATTAAGTTGTTACTTCTTATGATAGAAAACCACTGAGAGTTTTGGATAGGAATGCACGCTCACTTTGTTCCTGGGATCAGGTTTATGGTCATAGCAACACTGGACACGATCATCTTCTAAAACATTCAGATGGTGAAGCAAGGAGTATGAAGAAGGTATAATGTATATTTATGTTCCCCACTTATTGATAACAATAAACACTCATCACCCTAACACTCATTTATATCTTCACTAACTTGGCTTTTAATATACAGAAATTGTGTTATATATTGCAAACATGCAGACACTGATTGCTTGTCTAGTAACTCTTTTAGGGGTTTTACTGATGCTGTGTAGTAGGAACGCAGTGCGGCACAGACAAGGATTCTTAGGGACTTTCTACTAAAGAGTACGACATTCAAAGTTACACGTGGCAGAGTAATGCCTAGCGAAGTATGTAGGTGAGGTTTAGTTTTCAAGAGTGTGTGCAAGTCTGATACATACTATGATACAAGACGTTTGAGTCATTCATAAAGAATTTAAGAAAGAGCAGTAAGTACGATAGTATTTGACGTCGATCATTGTCAGCAGTGACAAGGTTTTAGTAATTACTTATTTTGCTTTTTATATGCTTGGTCACCATTGGTGTTTTTACAAGAAGACAGAGCGTGCTGTTATTGTATCTGCATTAAAACAAAGAAAAGCATGACTCTTATACTCTGTTTAGTTCATCTGTTGTGTCACTGTGTGCTATGTGGTCAAAGTATAATATTATCAAGTGCTGACAAACAATTGCATTGTTATTGTTATCTGAGCTTTCTCTTTATAAATGGGATAGTACTGTATCACTAAGTAACTCATTATTATTGTTGTAGATGTACAGTGTAACTACATTATTGTTTTGTTTATGACTGCAGACTTATCGATG
The DNA here is from genome assembly GCF_963422355.1 of Corticium candelabrum. Taxonomy (NCBI): domain Eukaryota; kingdom Metazoa; phylum Porifera; class Homoscleromorpha; order Homosclerophorida; family Plakinidae; genus Corticium; species Corticium candelabrum. The sequence goes on along the minus strand of NC_085089.1, from coordinate 5,267,306 downwards.
GTCTTCTGTGAAGTCAGTGAGACCAACGAGAATGAATGGAGAGGAGAAGGGTAGTGGTATAAAGGAACCGGCTACGGCATCTCATCTGCTTTTTCCTGCTAGCACATCATCTGTGGATTATTGCAATGACGATTCGACAATTCCTTCTTGCTCTGTACAACGACATTACAGTAAACGAGCTGGTGCCTTACCTAGCAATGATAATGAAGAAAACACGGAAAGTTTGAATAGTAATGAGACTGTAATGAATTATCTTAGATTACAAGAGTTGGAACCTCAAAGTCAAACTGTCGAAGCAAGTGAACATTTTCTGTCTCGTGCAGTCTCTACTTCTGTCTCTGAGAGCTCTGCGTCTTTTGGTAATGTGAGGAGATGTCATTCTTCTTCCCTTGAGAGTGACCATGATCATTTGAGGCAAAGTGACAAATCTTCAGTGTTGAATCATTGCCCTATGCTCAAACCGCCACCGCCACCAGATACGATGAGCGGTGTGTTTGCTTACAAGAAATGTAGAGGTCAAATGCAAGGCACAACAAACGAATGCTGTCAAGATGATCAGCTAACCCCTTGTTACCATTCTTCATCTGCCTCAGCTATACATGTACTTATGAGACTTAAAGGACAACATTTGACAAGAGGAGAAGACGTTGAAAACAAGATATCGGTTACTACACAGGGAACTCAAACAGACTTTTTTGGTGAAACCGAAGATGAGCAGCTTGCCAATACGAAGGTCAATAATCTTGCTCAAAGACTGCTGACACTTGAAGCGAGATTGACATTGACTGAGACCAGACTGAACTTGCTGGAGACAAGACAAGATGAAGCTACGTAGATTGTAGTTGACTTAGTAGGGTATTGCTCCTAACTGTTGGTACACTGTTATGTTTGCTCTTACAAACTGTAGCAGAGTTGTTTCAACAGCAGAAATATTAGACTCATACTCAGTCCTCCTCCTCGAGCGCGCTCCACGTGTTTTAGCAGGTGTTTTCTATTCCACTTGCCAGGAGAAGGACTAGTAACATATTAAGAAGTGGTCATAATATGTTACCAGTCCTTCTGGCAAGTGGAACAAAAAACCCGCTTACACTTACGCAACTACGCGAAATTGATCTGGTTACCAAGGCTATCTATGCGCATGTTCAACTTCAATTCTTAGCACGGAGGTAGGTAGGCACATCAGATGGAGATAGATAACACTGCTGGCGACTGGGATATTGCTGTTGCGCTACAAGCGTCGTTAGATGAAGATTTGGGAAGGAAGGATAGAGGAGGAGAAGCGCAGCAAAAGAAATATCATCCTGACGTGTCCATTGTGGATGATTACTGGGAATATGCTGATCCCACCCCAGACATTAGAGAACTGTTCTTACAGTTTAATGAAATGTTTTTTGATGGTCTACTAGCTGGATGTGAAGTGAGATGGAGTCCCAGAATGACACTGTAAGTGAAGGATACTGCTTAGAATTCTTGTCATTCTCATCCATTTATGTTTGTTTCTGTTCGGTGTTTTTTTGTTTCTTTGTCCCCTTTTGAGAGTGGTAATGTTTTAGTTTGCTAATGATTTTAAATCTGATTAATAATTACAATAATTTGTGTTTGTGAATGTTATTTGATTCATTTGGCTGCAGCTCTGCTGTCTATTTATTGGTTCACTAGCAAAGGTTTACCAGGCATTGCTTGGGAAATACAGATGTATATAAAGGTGTAGGTAGTTGTCACCTTGTGTCTGCTCACTGACTACACTTTGAAAACAACTGATAATTGCCAGATAACGAACAATTGACTAGACTGTTGTCTAGCTGTAGCCAGTTCTTCATCTGGGAAAGACTATTAAGTTAAATTTTTAGTATCTAGCTACTAGTATCTTGTTTTTAGGCATGTTACTGATTAGCTCGTATTCGAGCAACATTCCTTATTAACATGCATTTGAATGATTTCTCTTACATTTATACAACCAGGCTTGTATATCATATATGTATCTACAATTTTTGTATGGACAGCAGTGTGACGTCAGAGCCATGCCCCAACCATGGCCACGCCCTATAAGTTTAGATTATGCCCCAAAGCAGGGAACCTTCATCTAACAACAATAGTATGGAACCGTGCCTATGCTAGCTATACACCATCGCAGTAGTTCAAAACTGGCAACTCTGTATACCTTTACTAGGTTGGTCATTAATTAATTAATTATGGGCAATTAGCTCCTCAGATTACTTTAATACGGTAGTACACCGCTGGTAGTACCGTACTACTAATGCACAAAAATGTGGCTAGCTTCAAACTTTTAAAAACAAAGTTAGTAGATTCTCATGAAGGCACGGTCGGCCAACATACTCTTTGGATGAACGTACGGTAGCCTGCTGTGCCTTTTGTATACTGATGACATTCCTGATACAACCATGCCTTTGTTTTGTATCTTTGCTGATGCCATACTTTATGCTGGGAAAACAGTCTTTGTGAGGTGTTATTTTAATGCTTGGATGAAAGGAGCTGGTCTGTAGTTGTTTAAGTAGCGGTGTGACTTGAAAAGAGATGTGAGCCATGCAGTCAACAACTGATTGGACTGTTGGTGTTCTTCCTGGTAAAGGTTGAACTTTGTCTGTGTGGAGAGTATCATGCCAATTATGCTAGTAGTTTGGCATTTTTAGGGTTGCATGGAGACACCACATACACACACACACACACACACACACACACACACACACACACACACACACACACACACACACACACACACACACACATGCACACACACATGCACACACACATGACACACACACACACATGCACACACACACACACACACACACACACACACACACACACACACACACACAATGACAAAATGGGCTTCTTTGGGTTAGAAGTGATGATTTTTTGGATTTAAAGTGATGTTTCTTCATTCATGGGTGTACAATGTAAAGCTTCAGATTCTTGAGTTATCAGTGATCTTTCTGTGTGCATTGTGCAGTAGAAGTATACGGTACTTTAGCTGCCCCATGTGTTTGTCCCTATCATTGAAATGTTTTGAATTACAAGAGTAATTGATTACTATCGTATATCAGAAAGATCACCGATCCTTGGGAATAAGAATTTACGGAGATCCAGCTCAGCATTGAAATGATCAACAGAGCTGTACATGTAGTAACTTAAATAGTAAGCTTGCAGAAACATGTGGTAAACAGCACTAAATTTGTGAATAAGGGAAAAGCCAAAAACTGGTGGCTTTATATTAGTCTTGCGTAGCCAGACCCTTTCCAACATGTCATACGTTCAGGCGAAAAGTACGACACGCCAGAAAGGTCTGGCTACACGAGACAAGCTTCATGTTTGCATCTTTTTGCAATCTTGGTTTTTGTTATTGAGGCTACTTTTCCTCTCGGCTTTTTTTTGTCTAATGTCTTCTGCATGTAGCTGTGCAGGTTTGTGTGTATACGAAGGCTACGGTGGTTTGTGTTCGATACGTTTGAGTCAGCCACTTTTGAAGTTGAGACCACGCAGAGACCTCGTGGACACACTACTGGTAATTCAGTCTTGTTTATTGAGTATGTCATGTGGGTCACATTGATCATTGCGTGCTACTCTATGTGTTGTATAGCATGAAATGATCCATGCATTGCTGTTTGTGACTGAAAACAACACGGTCAGTTTGACATTTTGTATTTTGGTTGTTGTATTGATATGCTTAATTGAATGGGCTTATACTCTTGATGGGGTTTGCAGTGAACACAATGTACACTGTACAGTAAGATGTCACTTCTTATCTGAGATCTTCTGTTCCCTGACCTGTTCCAAACTCTGAATAGTCTAGATGACTGATGCCTACTTGCCACATCCACATCAAAGGTTGAACTATGAGTCGTATTTTGGTGCAATAGTTGTCTTGCAGCTGAGAGTGGAAAGTCTACAATGTGTCCTTGGTTTTCACGATGTCACACAGTTGATTTGGCAATTCCATCGTCTTTACCAATATGAAAATAGCTTCAGCCTCCCAGACCCGTGTATCACCAATTAAAATCGGCCTTGCTACAAGGGTTTGGGAGGCCAGGGCTAATACGAGAATAGCTCCAGCCATCTGAAGCTTTGGTACAAATATCTAATTTTCCTTCTATAGAAAGAACGACTTGTTTTCGCTTCTTCTTCTTTGGCTCTTGGGGATTCGACATTGCCATATCAAGGATAAGAACTACACATGTACCCTGATGCTCATGCGCATTACCATTTTGTGTGCGCACAGCTAGAGTGAGTCTGAGGTACAGGTCGCCCGGTAGACTGGTGTTCGGATAAGTGACATACTACTGGACCAATACCCGACAGCACAATACATTTTTCTGTAGTTTCAAGTGTTGCCAGGTATTATATACATGCATTACATAGATGAAGTTGTAAATGTTGCCAAACAATGGCATTGAATTGGTACAGTACGGTCAATTGTCTTGGCTTGAAAACTGTTGTATCATATTGACAACAACTACAGTATATGTACTTATTTAGATACCGGTATGTTTTGTTTACAGGATCATGATGGTCACGGTCCTCAATTTCAGTCTCACATGAGGAGAATTAATGAACGAAGTGGCACCAACATCACTGTGAGACTTGTGTAACTGTTATTCAATTATTTTCGTTGTAAAGTAACCACGTGTTTTAATCTAGATTTTCCATAATTTTCACAATGAGGTGTGACCAATGAAATCAATGCAGTCGTATGGTATACTGATCTTAGGGTCTTTTAGGTTCGCGTGTACAGGCAGCATTGGTGGAAATGTGACGGGCCATGTCAACACAGACCACCGTTTTACGGGATGGTCAAGCGAGCTATGAATCGTGCACCTGCACCTCACGACTTGTGGTGGGACGAACACAGACAGTCTTGTGGAGGACAGTTTGTGAAAGTAAAAGAACCTGATGGATATAAGAACAAGAAACGGCAGAAAACAAAAGCGACAAACAATCCAATGTCTGACAATGGTGCATTACTGAAGAAAAAACAGAAAAACCCATCAAATGACAGTGATATAAATGATTATTTTGAAAAGTTGAGTGGAGGCCATAGACTTGTCAACAGTTCAGCTGTGTCTACAACAATGCCTCCTGCTGCTCATCACAAAAAGAAGAAAGTAAGCAATGATGATAGAAAGCTTGTAACTGTAGACAAAGCTCATCAAGTAAACCAAACATTGTGTGACTCTAAAGAAATTGTTTATGTTGAGGACAGCGATAGTTGGAGTTTACCTCTGTCTGCTAAGGGAGTTGCCAATATTTGTGACATTGATGGCTCTATGTTCAACAGTTGCAGCTCAAATACTAATGCTACTAAGGAGGCTTTTATTCATACTCAGTGTCCTGCTTGTGGTCAGTCAGTTTCATTGGACACCATTAACTCACATTTAGATGCATGTTTAGGCAGTGCCTAGTCTTCTAGTATGTATAATTCCTGCTATAAGATGTTACTGTAGTAAAGCTTATTCTAACAAGGAACTACTGCTCTAGCATTATTGGGCACTTCAGTGAAACAGCAAGATAGTTTTCTTTGAGCAAGTAACAATTAACTCGATATTGCTACGCTATTTCTGAGTGTGCTGTTTGACGCTAAATTGACATCCCCAGGGAAGTATCAGCTTCCAAATTGTAGCCAACTTTGAATTAGCAATGTTGTGGATGCCCAATTGGACTGGCTCTTCTGGAGGAAAATGTGGCATGAGTATGAGTGTTGGTGCTTTGCTGCTATTTTCTCAAATCATCAAAGACGTTTAGTGAGTTTCACATCAATGCTGGAACCATCTTTTGTCTGGCAATTTGAAAATTATTTTCACAGCCATTGATTCGAATAGTTGCCGGAGATTGTGAACATGATAGACACATTAGATGAAAGGTTCTCTACTTCTGATTTTAGCAAACCAATCTAAAAGGGTATGTAGAACCTGTAATATAAGACATGCTTACTTGTACTTGAAAGTTTGTTGTTCCCACGAATCTTTGCTTCGTGTTCTGAGGAGTGAAGATCATGTACCAGTTACATTATTGTCTGCCCTACTATATATATATATATATATATATATATATATATATATATATATATATATATTTGAATTCTTACCTTCGTCAGTTTCTAGTGATGTTCATTTGCCCACTTGACGCGACCACTTACCTGAGCCAGTCTGCAAAATGAAGGCGTGGCCGTGGAGAGTGGGCGGGGCCCTGCCTAGCCCATCATGGTCCAGGAGAACCGGCGTCCAGCGCGGATCCGGGACTTCAGACCGGCCTCCGGCCCAACTCACCTTTCACGTGGATAACCATGGAGATTTAATGGAATGAAGGATAGAGGAAAAAGACCTCCCAAGCACGAACTCATCAGACATTGGGATGGGAGGGTGGGAAACAAAACACACGCGCTTTGGGACGCTTGCTGCGCTGTGACGGGCAGGATACTGTAAACGTGGAAATTTTCGCTATTTTCGCGGTTGAAGTTTTTTCCGCGAAAATAAACACGACGCGAAAATTTATGAAGGCGTGGCCCATTCGTCACGTGACATCCCCGTGCAGAGTCCCGTATAAGGGATACTGTTCACTAGTATCAAACTTTATACTGATAGTACTGTATACTGTAGAAGTACTACTGTACTAGCTAGTAACACAACACAATTGAATCAAACTGCACTGCTGTTAGTACTCTACTCAAACTACCGAATCAAGATAATGTCTGCACCCTTCATAGTTCCATTTGCTAAGCCATTTCCATTCAGAGCAAAATCAAGAAACTCTGCCATGTGCAGAATACCAGCGTCATCTAATGAAGCTACAGCTATGGAGGCACCAAGCTTCATACCACTGCCATGATGAGAGTGGCTGTCAAACACAGCAAGACACAACTTGCGAGGATCGAATGCAATTGCGACTGAAAAGTGACTTGGCATTACAAGTACACCGGTATGGACTGTGCCTGCTCCAACAGCTCTGTCTCTGATAGTCAGCAGATCTTGTTTGAACTGGTCGTAATTCCACACGCCAAAATCTCCTCCTCTGGCAATTGTCACGTTCATATCCGAACAGGCACTCTCTATTGCACCGTAAACGGACAAAAAGCCTCTGCACCCAGCACTATCATAATGCTTGTTGCCTTCTTCAATATATACAACGAAAGCTCTGATGGTCTGTTGTGATGGTTCTACAGTACCACTATCGGGTACTTGCACACAATCTAGCATAATCCGGGTAGCTACACAAATAGATATAACTGTGCAAGCATTGCTGCCATTTCGCCCATTCAACCTTGACTGGCAGAATTGTGATGGTAATGCATAAGAAATAACTGACTTGAAGTATTCTACAATCAATGCAACAGAGGCATCATTGCAAAGGTCATCTGTACGCTGGTCATAGGACTTTACTTTCTTGGACTGCGAAGGAGTAGTAACAGACACTGAGTGTTTTGCTGAAGCAATACAAGGGAGAGGCAAGGGTATGCATAGACCAACCTGAGAAAACCCACTTCTGATGAGCCTAGGACGCTCAGATATTGCCTTATAAGCGTGTACAATCCAGCCAGCGTGCAAATTCTTAATAGATGACAATCTGAGGTCTACAGTAATGTCGCACATAGAAGTACCCTTGTCTAGCTGTTGTCTGACCTGATCGCCATACCAGTTTTGAAATGACTGCCGTAAGTCTTCTGTAAATGACTTATTGACAGTCAAATCCAATGGCTGCAAGTTGTCTGTGTAGTACGCTGGCATATACAACACAGAAATGTACTTTGCATCTAAGAATTTTCGTACAGCGTCTGTTTGATGGGCTTTAAAAACATCAACAATCAACAAGCCATGGTGCTTCTCGAGCAGTCCTAATTCCTGTCTTTTCAGGACAAAGTATGGGTCGACCACTTTCTCTAGGTATTCGAAAATGGTGCTTTCTGTTGACCAATGGGAAGCAGTATGAGTTATGTTCCAAGAATCAGGAAAGTCATATCTGGCATGACAACGATCAGTGGTAGCTTGGTAAATCACTTGACTGGGTAGGGTTTCACCTAACATGTTGACTGCAAGCAATACTATAATTTCTCGTTTATCATTCAAACCTGCAATAGCAACCTGACAGGACCTTTTCTTTTCCATAGTCCAGTTACCAGAAGGGACTATGCGGACTCCAGTTTGGTCCCAGTTCACAACCATATCTGCTGGGATTTGATGCTTACTCACTACATCTAGAAACTTAAAAAGCAAAATTTTGTTTTATCTCAGCAAGGTCACCAGATTTCTTTTTGGCAGCCTTGGTTCCCTTCCGTTTGGTAAAACCCATCTTGTCTAGCATACAACGAGCCCAGTTCTTCGTTGGAATAAAAGAACCTCCAAACTCACTCAGCGTGTCCTTTCTTTCGTGGGCGATGATCCCACGAGCAGCTGCTATCACTATGGGTACACTGACCACACCGCCTGCTTCTCCAAGTTTCAACGTTTAATTCCGTATCTTGTGATCCAATGTATCACCAATCAACAATGGACGTCCACGTTTCTGTCTTGGAAGAGTAACAAGTGGAACTTCACCTGATTGTTGCTTAATCTTCTGGAGGTATTTTTTCTGCATCGAACGAACCGTACTTTCGTTCACTGGATGGCTCAGTACACTACTGAAGTGTCTGGCTGCTCGTGCAACTACATGATCGCTTGCATAACGAGCGATGCTCAATCGTTCCGAGGCACTGTACACGTAGTACTCACTCTCTCTTTTTCGCTTGCGGTCAGCCCTCGTAGGGAGACCTTCTTGAAGCGACACACAATCATTTGCAGCCTTTACTGTCCTAGAAGGTAGACCGGGAACGCCAGTGGGTTGCGGAAGACACGGTCTTCTCTCTACATCCCCCGCTTTACGTAACCAATTCAGCAGCGCCATAGGTAGGCTACGTGATGCATAGAACCACGTGACATGCATCAAACCGTGAAAATTTTAACCCAAGAAATGGTCTCTGATGAAAAAACGCGAAAATCTAAGCACACGAAAATTTCCACGTTTACAGTAGTCGCTGGCGATGCGCATGCTCAATTCATCGCAAGAACCTCGTGAGTCCGCAGTGTGCGTGCGCTCGGAAGCGCATCTCCAGACGAATTCAACTACGTTTAACTGGTTCATTAAACTCCATTTAAATTCTTACCTCCGTCGGTTTTCCAGTGATGTTCATTTGCCGACTTGACGCGACCACTTACCTGAGCCAGCCTGCATAATGAAGGCGTGGCCGTGGAGAGTGGGCGGAGCCCGGCCTAGCCCATCATAGTCCAGGAGAACCAACGTCCGGCGCGGATCCGGGACTTCAGACCGGACTCCGGCTCACAAGGAAGGCGACCACGCCCCGCACCCAAGCCGGACCCACTTCTCCAGGGCCTACCTCTCCAGGACTCATTCAGTTACGTACCGACGCTTAGTTGTAAGTGGGTGAGTGCCTTGTCACTGTCTAGTGAGCATGCGTCTATAATGCACGCCCGTACGCAAGCAATCATGCACGCAAGTACATACACTGTACAACTAGTCGCCGGGTAGAAAGCACGCATGTTACCGCCATGTCTTCGGAAAAACTTGTCATCTCTCCGTCTCTGGCGGGAAGATACTAACGACTGAGAGTATGCCTCTAGAATCTTGGCGACAAGTTTTACGTAGCGCTTGCTCCTCCACCTCGCCAGTGTCTGGATCGTGGAGTCAGTGCTGCAGGTGTGGCTGCGGCTCCAATCCTAAAGCTGTGCCTCGAGTAACCGGACACAAACCCCTGGCTTCTAGTTCCGCCCACACTTTTTTTTTACAAGTCGTTGCATAGACAGAGGCCTTCCATCAGAGCACAGAAAACAACAGGCCTGCCTCTCGACCTTGCCGGGCGAGGTACACTAGCATTGCCGTAATAGGACATAAAGCGGTACCCGTCCTCCCGAGACGGATATCCACACCCTGCCGAAACGGGTCAAATTTTTTAACTGCATGAGCCTAACTCTCATGAGGACGGGTTCGAGAGGGAGTCCACTGCAACATCACTAACTGTCAGATAAACCGACGATTCAACGGCCGGTACAAACTGTCCAGTACTGTAACTTCGCCCGCGCGCAGAAAACCAAAAAAAGACAAACAACATCAGCCCAAAGCATCACTACGTCAAGCTCGTCCACTCTTGGGGCCCAGTGGTCTGTCAGTCTGAGCAGTCCACATCTGGAGTGATTGGTAATCGCTGCCACCATTTGGGACCTGCCGTCGACCGCGTAACGCCCCACAAGACCAGTACATCAACAGCGGCGAGGTCTGCAAGAGGAGTTTCCTAAACCGTGTCGAATGTCAACATGGAGAACCGCTAGCAGGGCATTTTTGCGGGTAGAGTGCGCGATACCCTTGTCCGCCAGGAACGCCACTAACACGCATAGAGCCCGTTCAGATGTCGGGATTCAGATTGGTGCGACACCGGTTCGCTCGCAGGACTGTTGATACCGTGAGTACTCTCACTGGTATTCACGCAACATGAACGGGGCTAACCCAGCGCCAAACAAGCAATAAACCGATCGTTCCAGCAGTCCGACGTCCAGTCGATGTCGCATATCAACGCCGCCACGTTTGGTGTCACTGAACGTGGAGCCGGGTCAAGACATGAACCAAACAACCAATGACCAGTCCACCAGGTTTCGCGACATCGCGTCAGCGACTGCGTTTCGCGCCCCCGCACGGACTGCGCGCCGCCACGACCGAGGCGCCATGCGACTCAAACTGAACGTAAACGGGCGCGCAGCCTGCTCCCAAAAACAACCACGGTCAACGCCACCGGGACCATCTCCCCGGACGCAATGAGAACTCCAACTCAGGCTGTGAGCCATGGAATGCAGCTGAACTCATGAATTGTCCTGCACTGCCCAGCGACCCCAAGAGCCGGACGCATCCAACTGCGTTGCTATCGAGGGAAGAAGGCGGCCGACCGCCGCCAGTCTGGAGCAGCGAGTGGGCCCCCGCACGCAAACACACCGGAACCACTCGCCGCCAATTCAGCCCCCATCACGGGCCGCTATTCGTCTACCTCCAGTCTGTGACTTTGAACCCCCTTTTTATTGTAGTAGCCGCGCCCCTCCCGTGCAGCCACCGGCCCCGCACTTCGCATGTGCCACACGCGTGCTTGTAAGTGCACGATGGTGCCGCATTACACGATCACAGGTTCCACCCACGACACAGCGGCACTCCGCCTGGGCACCGCCGCAGGACACGGTGAGAATCGCACCGGAGTAAGAGCGACGTGCGATCTCGACCGCGGCGCCGCATCGACAGAGCGCACTCTGCGGTTGCATGGTCAATTTCCAGGCACAGTCCACACGACGGAGCCCCGGCCCACGACAGCGGTCCAGCAAAGCCCAACAAATATTTATACACGGAGAAGGTTTCTCCCGCACGTACTTCCTAAATCTGGTGTCGATCAGCCAGCTGCAATTGTTACAATCAGCCGCAAGTACGCCAACAGGTATTTTCACCCTGTTGGGATGCTTCTCAGCGATTATGGCAGTGCATGCAGCAAAGCACAAAGCCGTGGCGGGTTCAGCGCTACCCGACGCGCACGTCACCTGTAGAGCAACACCTTCGAGCCGTCGCAACTCGAAACTGTCTGGCACAAGATTTGCCATCTCCACACACTCTCTCGCTTGGGTTCGCATTAACCATTTCTCAGGTATAGGCGATAAAACAACTCGCTTAGAAGGAACGGCGCCCCCGCCGTCTCTCCAACGACCGGAAGCGGCCGCTCCTTCACCTCGTCCGTGAGCAGTTGTACATGAGCTATCGCCGTCGCCGCTGGCAACGCACACAGACCAGTCTTCACACCCGCAAGCCAAGCAAGTGTGCTCCACCTGCAACCAGCCATCCGTGCGACGCGTGTCTTCCACGCCGCCCTCGCGCCACTATGATGACTGTGGACGCCCACCTTTGCATCCACAGACCGCCCGCGCCGCCACCGGCACAATCGCCACTCGGTCCGCATCGACCATCTGCAGACGGTGCCGTGGCTTCCCGCCTGGCCCATTCGCTGACCGTCACTGGTCCCGCGCCCATCATCCGCCAATGGCTCTGCAATATGGCATAGCCGTCATTACAGTCGTCATACGTTTGCATTTCCCGTTGGTCATTAAGGTATTTTGCTGATTACGTACAACTTGCCTATCTGTAAACTCGCCATATGCATGTATGTGCTTCCCCGCTTATGCGTTGCCCGCCACTGGCACTGTCCCATCGGCCGACGGTCCGTTACAGCCACCAGCGGCGTCGCCATCTCTATGTATGCGCTTTCCTTTTTTTGCTGACTACTGCTGGCACTGCGCCCCCGTCTACCGACGGTTCCGCAAAAGCTACCAGCTCAGTCGCTTTACCCTGTCTGCTCTGCTGAGCTCGATTTTATTACATACAGTGTACGAACGAAACCTGCGTTTTACAGATACCCGCGCTCAAGGCCATCCGGGACCTTGCCTGTCTCCGGATACCCAGCACTATCTCCCGGACTTCGCGTGTCCCCAGATAAAATGTTCGTGATCACATGCCCTTACCATGCACGGCGGACACCGCTTCCTGCGCGCAAGTAGACGTGCAAACCGAATGGCTCCGCCCATTCCTCCTTGTACTAGGCACACAAAAGGAACGCTGCTGCATACAGACCTCAGGCCCATCTACGACACTGCGCACGAATAGCCACTCACGCTCGGCGCGTACAGCACAAACCCTTCTGCGAAATCGAGAACTATGCTATCTGGACCTGTTGCCGAACTGCTAGCCGACGGCCGCCGCGAGAATTCGTCGACTGCCCTCCCGGCGGACTGCTCCATCATTTCCTGGAGCTGTTGAGGAGACACCACCGCCCGCGCATCCACGGAGGTCCCACTTGCTGGCTGTTGCTGTTGGCGCCATGCCATACTCGCCAATCGCTGCCAGACCTGGACCAGCCGTCCAGCTACAGAATGGGACCGCCTGCTAATCGTGCGTGAGCCAATCTGACTGGCACCGGCCCTGCGCCAGACCTGGACCAGCCGTCCCGCCACAGAATGGGACCGCCTGCTGATCGTGTTCACGCCAACCCGGACTACCGCTGGCCCTGCGCTAACCACCCGCGGGTGGTTCCACAATAGCCACCAGCATAGCCGCTCTCACTTTTCGCTGACCAGTCGCACATGCGTCAGGCTCCATCCGGTCGCCTCTCTGCTCTGCTTCTGTATATACTCATCATGTGTCTTATTGTGTAGCTCCCAATGACTAACATGCCTTGCTAACGGCATTGTTTGCCGCTCCCGCCTCAGCCCTGACATCACCGCTCAGTACATGATACTTATTTTAGCTACCTATACACATATAGTATACGTACAGTCGTCCGCCGTTGATCGCTGCCTGTCTCCCGAGCCGCTCCACAGGCCGTCCAGAAACCTGTCGTTCCCGGATCATGCAACGCCTTCTCCACCAGTGACTGTACTGCCCGCCACGTGGGCGCCACGCAACGGCCATTTTTTCCAGTAATTTAACCATGCCGAAACTAACGCAAGCACCCACCATAACTGACACTTTTGAACACTCTCCCATGCAAGCTATACAAGTCCTAGGCGATGGCTAAACGTACGACTGGCAAATTACTCTCGACGAACATGCAGTATCTGACTACGTCGGGCAGACGGCTACATGAACAATAAAGACACCCCGAGTGATGACACGTTGAGTAGACCACTACCTTCTGCTGCGTTGGTCTCGGAGACGGGCGGCCGAGAAGCCCGAGCAAACTCCGCGACCGCCTTTCTCGCCGTTTCGATCATCAGCTTCTGTAGCTGCTGATTAGACAGCACGTGCCCACCCTGGGCGTCATCCAAGGCTGCAGTGTGATGTTGCTCTGCCATCCAAGAGAAACCGACACGGAGACTGCTTGCTCGCGCGGAAAACGAGGTGAGCTAGCATAGGCAGCATTTTCGGCTTCTCGCAATGTGCTTGTTTGAATCAGCGCCACACTTGACACGCTAACGCCCACAGCAGCTACCACTTTCTCATTGCAACCAGCTAGCTGCTCATACGCCCTATACCCTACAACCGCTGCGACAAATACCTTCGCTACAACCAGGTACGCTGTCGCGCGCTGTGTGCCACCTCCTCGCGCGATATCCTCTCCCGGATATATGCGATCACGTGGCACCCAAAAAGCGCGAAAACAACGCGACGGCAGAAACAGCACGCGGAATTGAGATGATTCGCAACCGCAGAAAAGCCGAGTCATCTGCCTGCTGTCTCTTGAGCGGGCAGTCTGCCAGTGGTGAATCCAGCGGGCCTGGCTGTCTCTGTCGCGAGTGCGGACTTGCTCTGTTGATATTCTTCCTTTTGACTGCTCACCGTCTGCCATGAACGGAACGAAACGAAACACACACGCTCTGGGACGCTTGCTGCGCTGTGGCGGGCAGGATAGTCGCTGGCGATGTGCACGCTCCGTTCATCGCAAGACCGTCGTGAGTCCGTCGTGCGCGTGCGCTCAGCAGCGCATCTCCGGACGAATTCAACTACATTTAACTGGTTCATTAAACTCCATATATATATATATATATATATATATATATATATATTGGTGAGCTCATTTCTAATGTGGTGTTCGATTTGTTGTTCTGTTCTGACCAAGTTGCCACTAGGAGACTGGATAATTGCAATTCGTAGTCATGGGTTTTATTAGTCTCAATGGAAAAACAGCTCAATAAGTATAGTTATTACATTGGTAGCTGGTGTTTATGGCATTTATTGACCCGAGGCCTCACGGGATTATCAACGAGATAATTGGCCTCGCCTCCGGCTCGGTTCAATTATCGAGGTGATAAGCCCTGAGGCCTCGGTGTCAATAATGCCATAAACACCAGCTACTCATGTAATATGTAATTTATTGTATGGGCGTTTTTGAGTACACTAGCACTCACTAGTGACGACAAATAGAACAACCCCAGTAGGGCCAGATCCAGATGGGGTTCAGGAGGTTGCAACCCCTCTTTTCCAATGGCCGTGGTTCAACAATTTTATATAATTTCATTAGAAAAGAGAAAATTAGTAATGCTATAAATAACTGCTACCAGGTAAAACCCCTCTTTCAAAAATTCCTGGATCCGGCCCTTATCAGCAATGCTGCTGAATGGGACAGGTCATGTGAAACAGCAACACCTGCTCTCTCCTTCCACTTTTCAAATTGCAGCGTTACATTCTACATGGGCAACAAGCAATCTAGATGACTTGTTTGTGCTTGTAACCTTGCTGACGTAATTAGTAGGTAGTAATAGGTGTTATGTGACTGCCCTAAGTGTGTTGTGTTATGTTTGGTAGCTAATGGCTTGTGAAAGTTTGTATAAGGGAAGGTGCTAATAGACTAAATGACATTTAGTGTATTGTATTCGAGCCTGATGTTTACTCTAAAATATACCCAAGGTATATTCTGTTAATATGACAGTGGGTGGATTATCGGTTATATTCTACCTCCACGTGGCCTGTACAAGCGCTGTAACTGGCTCATATTGCGTACCCGACCACGCTCATATAATAAGCAATGTTGGGATGGCTGTGCCCTCTTGGTAGTTCGTTATATTTTCTGTTTTCTAGTCAACGATGGCTGATATTGGTCACGAGCTGTTTGGTACTCACCAGAGTGGTACTCACTATCGTCTTGTGGCAATGCGTGCTATCAGTTGTGTCTGGAATAGCGGTGATAGTTGGTTTAGTGGCAGTTGATATACTGCTTGTACCACCACTTCAGCAGCTGCAGTAGCCTTGTACCAGACCCTCTCGCGCCGTCGTGCCCGGTTCCCGTATAGCAAGACAACGCCGGAGAGGGTCTGGGGTCATACCGCCTACCGTTTATGCTATTAGATGATCAACTTAGCTCGTATGTCACCAAGCCTCAGGCTACTAATACGATTAGTCTAATAGTTATTCTCAGGTGTCACACGGAATGTCTTGCAACAGACTTGACCTTCCATTCGTACTCTACTTGTTTCCTTTCAGTGTTGGTATCCTCTCCCTACGCAAGCTCTACGTATTTGCCAACCTCTCTGGGAAAGAGGACTTCCTCTCCAAGAGACTCTAGAGCGGAAGTCAACACCGTGTCTGACGGCACGCTCTGCCAGGCTCCTAGTGTCCGCGAATCGTACTCGAGTTTCCTGATTTGTATCGTTCTCGTAGCCTAACACAGTAATAGAGCGGCGCCTAGTGCATCCCTAGTCCAAGCTACATAGACTGCTGATCGAATCACATTGGACCTCACAGCTTCAGATAACGTAAATCGAACTCAGGATCGAGCTCCCTCTGTGAATAAATCTCTTTCCATGCAGCAAAATGAATCTCTTCTCATGCAGCTGTACAGAAACGAAATATAAACAGTGAATGTATGCAATCGGATATCACATCTAGCATATCTTTGATGGAAGGATGTATTCATAATTAACTAAGAGCATGGAAGTGTTGACGTTGGTGACGTGGGGTGACACTAGGTGAAGAAAGTAGGCGGTATGATCCCAGACCCTCTCTGGCGTTGTCGCGTTATACGGGAATCGGGCACGACGGCGCGAGAGGGTCTGGTACGAGGCTAAGCTGCAGGTGGTTTTAGGGAACTGAAGGTTTGTCTCTTTTTGGGGCAGCCTCTGTGCTTGCTCTACAATTTCAATCAACCAATAGGCGTTGCATCAGGTGAGTAAATATCAGTGTATTCATCAGAAGCAATTATTGACAAATATTTTATTGGTGATATTGCACAGTCTAGGTAGTAGATGTGTAGGTTTTCGTATGCATATATAGTACATTACAGCAATATAAATTCTATTGCTCTAGATAATCTGATGTATAAAGTTTCTTGATTTTGCAATATGCATGAAGATTTGAAGGTTGACACAATCAATTCTTTTCACATTTTACCGAAAAGATAGACGTCAACGTCCGCGTTTTTTCCTGTCAGTTTGGTGGCATTGCAGAGGCTCTTGTGACAACAAGCAACATTATCGATATCTTTATTCAAACCTCTAAAAATCTTAGGTTCAAATTTTGAATTTGCTGTGTAAGTCTACTGAGATGATTGGTGCTGGAACCAATATTCCACAAGCACGTGCCAATGAGAGTGTAATCCAGCTCTCTCATCATCCTTACCTTATTTGTGTTTGACATCTTTGACATTATTTTACATTAATTGACTTTTAAATTTGCTAACTAACCCGAGGCGAAGCCTCTGGTTAGGTCTTGTCGACGACGACCATTAGACTGATGTGGGCGGTATTATCTACTCAAGTATATATATATATATATATATATATATATATATATATATATATATATATATATATATATATATATGTAAATATATATCTGCAATCGCAGAATACTAAATGTAGGCAAAAGCGTCGCGTCGTATACTATAGCTTCCATAGAGGCTGGTTCACAATATCTGTCGGAGAGCAATCCATTTCCATGCTAAGACTATGACCACATTCGAGATAAATCTAATAATCATTATTACTTTATTGATTTATTTATTAGATGTGGCTAGTAAGTAGTAGCTAGAACCTATAAATGGTAGCAAGTAAGCTGACTACTCCCTTTAAGTACTGCGGTGCATGTTTTCCTGTAATTTAATTAAGACGTTGGATGGCAGCTAGCTGGTGGAGAAACAGCGAATGAGCATCCCGTCTATATGTATACGGTTTCACTCCTAATTATGTTTGTAGGCAATGTCTACCACATTCACGTTCAAGAGAAAGCATGACAGACTCATGCACAGTACATACGTACGCACTGTAGTGACTATAGTCTAGAATCAGGCCTTGTCTAGAACATAAAATCATGTTATTTGCTAAATTCTTTGCCCATACATGTGTTGACTTCCCCATAAATACATATGTCCTATAAACTGGTGCCTAATTTAATGCACCCGTCCGAATGTCGAGTCGCGCGGTGAGTGTGTGACGTCATAAAGTCGATGACGTCATACCAACTTTTAGTCGTTTGTGCCCCTTCAGCCAAACTCTGGATCCGCCACTGGCCAAGTGAGAGTCTATCACCAGAACTGCATAAGTAATTCGATCATGTTAGCCATCGTCACGTCTAGTCTGAAATTTTTTGCGATCTACGTCGCACACAGGAGCAAAATGACAAGCACTTACGTACACATAACAGTTTATACGGAAACCCAACATTTGCAACTCATATCCCGTATGTGATACCCTTGGCTTTGATTAGACCAAGTTCTATTCTAACTGCCATTGCATCTTCAACTGCTACAAACTTAGGATACATTCGTGCAACGTGCGTTAAACGAAAACGCGCTAAATCTTGACTTGCCTAGGCTTACAGGCCCTAGTGGAGACACGCCCTAGGTTGCGCTTTTGCACTCCTCTAGACTTACCAAACTAGAATTTTAAAAAAATTGCTAAAAAAGAATTAGATGTAAGGATTGTAAAAAAGTAACAGAAACAAGATTTATATAATATGAACCAAAGCCAGACAATTAAATTCTTCCAACCTCACATTCCCTATTTTACATTTAGTGGGTTGAAAGGATTCACTAGTGATGTCTGGTTTTGGTTCTGTAGCAGCGAGAGCACCGAAGATGGGGCAAAAGCCAAGAATAACTTTGTTGATGTGACAACACCCTATATAGGTAACACAAACGGCTAAACTATACTCCCGTATAAATACACTACAGTTCATATTATCTAAATCTTGTTTCTGTTATGTACTTTTTAGACAATCCCTACATCTACATATTTTTCAGAGAAAAAGTTTTCAATATTCTAGTATGTATGTATAGATATAGATATAGATAGTTATATAAGGAATATGTAATGTAAGTGTATCTAGATAAATAGCTATAGATTGCATGGGGTATAGAGACCGGCACATACGGGTACCCGGTATTCGAATGGGTACGCTGGTGCGTTGCTATGAAAGTCTTGGGTTGAACAATATAACGCATCTATAATCCTCAACGTGAACACGACTGGAGCTCCCCACAGCACAAAATACATTGTTAGCATATTGTAAATCTAGTAATGAAGTACATGTACGACTACGGATGAACAGTATAGTGTAACACACCGTTGTAATCGTTTCGTGTTTGTATTTAAAATACTAGCAATGCTAGTTTCAAATGTTTTGTCTAGTAAACCTTATCACAATTTTTGCACTGCGCTGATTTGATTTTCGTGTTTCCGCGTATGTAGTCTCCCATCCAGTATTGTGTTGTTGAATTTGCTGTTGCTGTACAGCGAAACTTGGAATTGACAATATGGTAAAAGCCCCAGTTGTCTTCGCCGTTTACTGCTCCTCTGTTGGGTTTAAATGCACATTTTGTTGAGCCGCTGTCAGTAGTCATGTGCCAGTAGACATTATTATTCCAAAATGGAACTGTCGTCTGTAATCCTAGGTGACCACGCAAATTGATGTATTCTACCTTTTTGCAAGTCCCAGACAAGGTCTCTTTTATTGGATCTACGTCTGTAATTCTTGCTCTCACGTAGTCATGGTAGTCAATGCCCACTGATGGAAAGTTGCACGTGGCTCTCCAGTAGGTGGAATGATCTCTAATACGGGACATCCTGCCGTGAGAGAGACGGTACATGTTCCAGTTGGGTGAATTCTCATTGATAGGCCAGTTCACAATCAGACCTTTCGTTTTAAAGAAAGAGTTGTGTTTGAGAGTAAACGACTCGATGAGCGTGTAAGCAAATCCAATCTCGGTGTTTATATCACAGAAGACAACGTAACTTTCTTGTCCATCGTCGATGACGTAATGTCCACAGTGAGACGCCCCGTGTTCCATGTGATCGACACACGACCTGGCTGTGTAGTTTCTAGCAACCGTGGGCATTGGATTCGAGCCACAACTGTTACATTCCTACATTGCAGAAAGAAGTATCCAAATTAATAAAAAAGATTGATTCAAAACCAATTAGAAACGTCAGACGTATCAAGAAGAGTCGTTTACAGAAACTGTACACATGCGGACTAACATTCTCAAGGTTCCTCTAATATAGTTGCCTAACTTAATTAACCTAGTATACGTAGTCAAAGTGAATTTCATGCAGCCTTACAATTTTCTCTGTTGAAGTTTGACTAGACGACAAGTCCCTTCGCATACGATTCCTAGCGTTCTGTAACGTTCCCACGTTGGCAGATTTCTAGAGAAACAGTATGACGTTTACTAGTGATCGATTCAGAACGTCAATTTGCACACGCCAATTCCGAAAGTATGCAGCCTTGCTGGCTCATGCTTGCACAACAGCAGAAAATACCTGAAAGGCAGTAGACTCAACAGCAGCGGCAGACAGAGATGTAAAGTAGAGAACAAGCAGCGAGAAGGAGGTACACAGCGACACTTTCCCCATCACGACTCGAACTTTGAGAGATGGACCAGCGATCTATAACTTTGCTGCAAGCCAAAAAAAAGATACGTCCTTTATATACTCTAGAGAGCTGCGACAGTAATGCTTTCCGGTATTTGCTGAAGCGACGGAAACAGCAAATTGCACCGCTTTTTGCAGTGGAGACACAAGCCGGTTAGTTGTTGTCGTCGTTTAGTTGAGTCTCCCACACACATGCATACGTCATTGTGTCTACGCAGTCATAGAATGGTAATACAATTACATCATAGCACGTCGTACTCTTCGGTGTTGGACGGAAGGTACATGTAAACCTATGTAAGTAGGAAGAGCGTATACTATACGGTGCATGTATTGTTTAGTATCGATTTGTAATGTGGGTGTATACAAAGAGTGTGCACGGTATGCTGTTGTTGTTGTGGGGGTTACCACTTCGTAACGGCAGTAGCAATTATTGGACACTCCCCGATATCGGACACTGGCGTACGGAAACCAGACGAAGATTTCTTGTAATGTAGAGAGTAGTCACACGGTAACACGACGTGCTAGATTCAGCTTGATCACTTGGCGTATTGCTGTTCACGGTGACAAAATAGCTTTTCCCGTCTATCGGACACGCCCATCAAATATCAAACAGTCGCCGGTTTTTGCTTTCGACGGTACCACAGTTCACTGTCTGCGCCTTCAAATAATTGGTACATGTCTCTTCTACTCGCAGTGATAACAACAGCTCGGCAGCTTTGCACGTTGCTCTTCAGGAAGCTCAAGAAGAGAGGCCGGTCTTGTTCTCTAACATCGGGCACCCGATTTGCTTGATGGCAGTGCAATCTAGGCGAGAACCGTGAAGAATTGTGTTAATGTTGACTGCAGACGTCTACTAAATGCCCACCGAGCACGGAAAGTCTTTGACTCGTCTCCCTAACAAACAAAAGAAGTCTAGACGTATACTTGGAGAGAAAAGTAGATCTTGAAATGACTGCTATGATGCATGTATGGTCAATATAGACGCGGAATAGACAACTACGATCGCAAAAAGCCGTGTTCTACATGTCAAGGGGACGTGTGTATGACGCAAAGGTAGGGTCTGGCTACGCGAGGCTATCTACTGCGCCGTCTCTAGATTCATTTTTTCGCGAACGATGGCAATGTTCAGGACGTGCTAGATGAGGGAGGGCTATAAATTTTCTCAATTTAGCACCTGTAGATTCATTCATTTGTTTGTGGACGGCCATATCTACCTAATTCTTTCGATGCAGAGACGAGTCAAAGGCTCTTCATGCTCGTCGGGCATTTACAAACGTCTGCAGTCAGTATCAGGCGCGGATCTACCATAAGGCCCGAGGTGCCCGGGCACCAAGGTCCCTAGGGGGTGTGTCACCCATTTCCCGGACGTTCTTCCCGGATGTTTGGCGGCGATGTCTAAGCGGCAGTCAAGTTTAGAGCTCTTCGGGTTTAAAGTATTCGTTGTCATGAAGTCGTATTGTTCTTCTTTAAATTTAATATTAGCAACAATATCAAGTTCAAATTTCTCATTAATATTAAATTGGGGAGGTTCAAATATCTAATTAATATTAACTTGGGCACTAAACGAAATTGAATGCTGGATCCGCGCCTGAGTATTAACAAAATTCATCACGGTTCTCGCCTATCTGCACTCGCACCAAGCAAACTCGGGTGTCCGATACTAATTAGAGAACAAATTAAGACCCGTCTCTCTTCTTGAGCCTAGATACAAGAAATCTTCTTCTGGTTTCCGTACGCCAGTGTCCGATATTGGGGAGTGTCCCATAATTGATATATGACTCTATAGTTGCCTTCCGTTGAGTTATGTTGTGTTGCAATAGATTTAGCGAGTGACACTGTGTGCGACGCACCAAGAATGTCATTTCGAGCTAGTACAGCACCTGCATGTATACAGCTTATAAATTTAGCTAGATCATTGCGTGCGCAATGTCACGTGAACAATCCTCCCAAAAAATTATTATAGTACTGCAACATAATCATTGAATACCACACTTCAATCACTGAATGAATCGAAATCCATACTCATGAAAGCGTTTAGCTATACACATAGAGAGCACGAGTTTGCACAAATTAATTAAGTTAGACCAGACTGACCTCCTTCCCATCTCGCCTCTTCGTCTCCAGCAGATGTAATCCTTCCACGAACGTTTCAATAAACCTGCCGCCAAATACGATCCCTAGACTCACTATCACGACCCTATTCTGTGGTTGCATGGCTGTGTCCTAGCTAAAATGTTAGTGTTGTCTATCTATGCTGACGGATCTCTGTAGACGCGGTAGCTTGGCCAAAAAACCTTTGCAGAAACAAGCCGCCTTATTTAGAACGCTTTCAAAAAAAACAAGTCTGTAACAGACGGGCGTGACACGCACGCCTAATTATTGCCAATCGTAGCAAGGCTTCTAAGTTAATCCACGTTGGACAACAAAAAGGGCGTGGTCCTATATGGCTATCTATCCAAGTCTCGGTGTGTGTGTGTGTGTGTGTGTGTGTGTGTGTGTGTGTGTGTGTGTGTGTGTGTGTGTGTGTGTGTGTGTGTGTGTGTGTTGTGTGGTACTGTACCTCAATTGGTTAGAGAGTGCATTTGGAGAATGAAAACATCCGGGACCTTGCAGGATTGTAGATTCAAGTCACAGGATGGCGAGTTATTGCATAATTTCCTTAACTAGTTAAGCAAGACACTTACACACAATTGCTTCTCTCGACTCAGAAGTATAAATGAGTACCTGGTCATTGACTGGGGTGGACATGATCGCTGGGTTGGCAGTAACATCATGCAGCAAACGGGTACTTGTGGGCCTTGGTGTCCAGTCCCAAAGCTGCGCCATAGTAATTGCCCCTGGATGACTCTGGCCAAGGTTCAGGTGGATTGTAGCGCTGGCCCTAAGCCTCCACATAGCACATGGAGGCCCTGTCTCTAGAGGTAGGGGCGCTATCTCCGCAACTGACCTTTTAAGGTTGACGTCATTCACGAAGGACGTGGAGCGCTTGACATCTGTCCAATTCTCCATGCATTTGTGTGTCACAGTGTGTGTGTGTGTGTGTGTGTGTGTGTGTGTGTGTGTGTGTGTGTGTGTGTGTGTGTGTGTGTGTGTGTGTGTGTGTGTGTGTGTGTGCATTGTAGTCTAGCTTTGTCTGGGTATGTCTTTAGTCTGGGGACTTTCGAAAGCTTGGTCAGCTAGTAGCAATGTCAATTGTTCATGGAGGTCCGGGCAGGCTATTTTTACCTAAGACAATGTTTGAGTACATGTATGGGAAAGAAATAAGAGAGCTGTCTATTTCTCCACTTGACATTCCTCACCACGACATTGCCATCATTGCAAAAGAGGTCAATCAATCACTCTAATTTTTAGAGCCATATATATACAGTGTATATATATACATATATACGGTGTATATATATATATATATATATATATATATATATATATATATATATATATATATATATATATATATATGGTTAGAACCCTATGTGTGTATGTTTGTTCTTTTCAATTAATTATAGCTTCAAGAGACTAGTGATGGTCAGTTTGTTGATGCCATAAGCCAGGAGACTGTTCTGGATGTGTTGACAAATGCTGGATGTACTTCTCTTCATCAAGAGGACAAAGAGAGCATTTTGCGTATGCTCTGTCTCCATCATTGTCTTTTTGCATTGAAGGGTGAAATTGATTAGCTGTGTGAGGGCATGGCAAATTTGGGAGTTTTTGAAAAAATTAGATCAGCGCCAGACATGTTTGCAGGTTTTTTTCTTGGGAACAGGTGTTGAAGAAGTAACTGCTGGTATGCATTTTCATTACAGACAGACAATTGTTATATTCATATTCTGAATCATTTTTCCAGAGTATTTAAGAGACTTGTTTAGAAACAAGATCTTTTCAGTAAAGGGCACCAGCGAGAGAGAAAGAGAAGAAGCTACATTTTTATATTTTTTGGATTTTCTGGACAAATGCCAAAGTAGGCATTCCATTAGCTGTGCTATTGTTTGTATAATTGCTGACCATATATGTTAATTACTGTACAGGTGGCAAGCTTGATGTTACTTCGAAGGAAATAATGACCTTCTTTTCAGGATCTAATGAAGTTCCTGCTGTTAAATTTTCTCCAGCTTCCTCTTTGCATTTCAATAAGGACAACTTGTATCCAATAGCTTCTACTTGTTCTCCGGAGTTAGTCTTACCATCTAAGTACTACAGCCCTGAAGATTTTAGGAAGAGCATGACTACCGGGCTCTTGTGCCATGGTGGATTTGGGAAAACTAGAACTTAAGTTTAGTACCTTTATTACCTGTGCGTGCAGCGTTTTTGACGTTTCATTTATAAGCATGCATTTATTTATATGCTATAGCATGCTTTTCCACAATTATTAAGTTTTGCAGCTGTTCTAGCGTGATATTTAAAGCTGTTGCCTTAACCTGACGTAAATACCTGATGAAGCAATTATCTCCCTGTGTCTGCTACCTACACTGACATTTCTGATGATGAGCTAGACTCAGTTATACAGAGCTTGATCCAAAAGTTTCCAAGTAGTGGATATGGTATGATGGATGGTTACCTTCGAGGGCGTGGACTCCGCATTCAGCAAGGAAGACTTAGAACTGCCATGCAGAGGTGTAATTCTTATGGTGTGGTACTATAAAGTGGTTGGGTCATATTCATCCTAGAGCCTCCTACTCTATATATGGTCCTCAGCCACTATGGCATATAGATGGGAATCACAAACTTGTAAGATATATAATCACTTTCTAAATCATAAAGTTGGCCCCTTCATTTTCAAAATAAAATATAAATGCGTATTTTCTTTATAGTTGGAGACTTGTTATTCATGCTGGTGTCGATGGTTTTTCAAGGCTACCTGTGTATATTTGTTGTTCTGACAACAACAACAACAACAACAAGTCTTCCACTGTGCTGAGACTCTTTATTGAAGCTACTACATTTTTTGGTGTACCATCAAGATTTCGGTCTGATCAAGGAGGAGGAAATGTCGAGGTGGCACGTTACAAGTTAATTAATTTAAATAATCCTCGTCGTGGACCTGGTTGTGGGAGCATGATAACTGGTCGAAGTGTGCATAATCAGCGTATTGAGCACCTTTGGAGAGATGTTTTTACTTGTATTCTTAAATTTCTTTCATTGTGTTCTCTTTTCACACACTTGGAAGAATGTGAAGTTCTCAATCCAAATGATGATGTGGACTTGTTTTGCTTGCACTATGTCTGTATTCCTCGGATCAACAATCATTTGAAGACTTGGCGCTATGGCGGGAATAACCACACATTAAGTGGTCAATCGAGAACACCCCTACAGCTCTGGACAGAGGGAACTCTAAACATGATTGGCAGTAATCACACCCCTGCACAAGAAATGTTGGTGTCTGTAAGTAAAAGTAGATAAACAAGTTGAAGTTTGTTTGTAGAGGATACGTGGATTTTTAGGAAGAGTTGGATCGGGAAAGCTATGGAATTGACTGGGATGGCCCAGTGGCGGAAGAGGAATCGAATAATGTTGCTGTGCCAACGACTCCGCGGCCAGTGAATGATGATGACTTTCAGCTGCTCCAAGCAATGGTCAACCCAATAACTGACAGTGACAACTATGGTATAGATCTGTACATAGCATGTAAAGAATTCGATCGTGCTGGATCATAGAACGACCTAAGTCAAAAATAGAATTTGTGTAGACTATGTTGTCAGGTGTCTGGAGACTATTTGAAGGTCCCAATAATTATTATGATCACCACTTCTTATGTTCAGCCCCGCCCCTTTTAACCACCCTTTTATTAGACTACTGAAAGACATAGCAAAAATTGATTGACGTGTCGTGTATACTACAAAGGTATCGCTTCGATATCTGAACCCTTCAAATTGAGGGCGAAATCCGTTCAACAGTGACCTCGTTCGTCCTATGCGTTGTACGTAAAGCTTGCAAAGGAGTTGAGCGCTCGCAAGACTAGCTAGTAGATCACGCCGTAGCTCCGAGAACTAGGGCTTAGTTATAATAGCCTAGACAGCGAGCGGTCGTCTCCCGAGCATGGTCTCATGAGGCTCATGAGAAACGTCAGGATTGAGGCTCATGAGAAAAGGTCAGTTCTCATGATCTCGTACGCATGAACTTCGGCTTATGAGCCATAATCCTCATGAGGATTGTCCCCATTTCCTCATGAGAGAAGAGCGTATCTCATAAGCTCTTTGGTACAATTAGAGCTCATGATATTTTCTGCATGCATGGGTTTCATTACCTCTAGATCTACTCTTCGACAGAGCCAGCTCTTCTTACTAGGTCCTTTCTCTGTGGTGCATTTCATGCGGATTTGAGTTCTGACGTCCAGAAGAGGATATCTAGGAATCTATAGTCCTGCTCTTCAGACTCGATCCGGATGCTATGCACTCTGATAAAGTGATCGATCATGAGTGTAGCGTGATCCACTTTGCACGACTGCCAAAAGCAAGCACATTACTAAAAATAGAAGCAAAACAGTTGACAGATCAATCTGGTCCTTTTCCCAACGTCAAACCAACCCAACAGCACGAACAACCACAAAATGATCATGAGCATGGACACGCACGCACGCTGTCGCAAACAAAGAGCATCCAGGTGTTAGTAGTCTACAGTTTTACGCATCACTGTACGATACAGTCCAACGCAATCCAACCAGAAGAGGACAAATAATTAATTAGCTAAATTAATATTATGCCTTTAGCGCGCGCAACTAGAAACCTTGGCATGCGGCGTCAGATTTGCAAACTTTTGTTTCGTTAAGGTGTTGACTCCGGCAGGAGATGTTAGTTGTTGGCTGAAATGGTCTGGTGCAGCTGGTTACTGTCCAGACGTAGTGTTTGCACAAGAAATAATTAGAGAAATTTCAAGGGACTAGATGCAGAAGCATATCAGACCTTGGTACATGTTGAACGTCATGAATTCTTGACTCTAGCATGTCTACAGTAAATGTAAGTGGACGAGGGAGCTAACACAAAGTAGTTTATTAATTCCACAAATGGAGGACGCGCGTCTAGATAGCTGCATGATTGCACCTACAACAGAAATAGCTCAGACTCCAGTAAAGGTCATTACTGCTGCATATATGCTACTAGAACGGGAGTTATCTGCAGATTCATCTTGTTCGAGATCGTGCACTCAAGTGATGACATTGACAAAGAGAATGACTCTGCATGATGTCATACCAGGAAAACACACGTATGGGTATATGTTCAATATAATGACTTCTAATATCTATGTATAAAATCAACTGTCAACTTAGCATGTACCATCTATATCTATAGCGTGAAGTGAAAGTGCTTAACAGCAACAATCAAGCAAATGTTGTACACATGCACCTAACTGTCAAACTGTGACAATATTAACAAGTTCACACTTTTCCAAAGTCATTGTGTCCTCTAACAGCTTCAATGCAATGACTGGCAAATGCACTAAAGTCTTCATGAATTGTTGGTAACGTTAGTATTATAGAATATGTTGAGGCTGCCGGGTAGATCCCAATTTGAGTAAATTGCATTACTGCTTTATTTGGGAACCCCAATAGTGGTATCTTGTCCGAACCCGTAAAAATGTACATCACCCAAAGATATTTCGACTTCCACATCTATAAATAAGGATAGCCAGAGTTAGTCAACTTGAAGTGAATTCATTTTTAAACTAGACGTGCCTTCACACGCCTCCAGCAATGATAAACAGTGCATATATGCAGCTTTTTCTTTCTGCCACTCATTGCATCCTTTTTCCGAAAACAACTTTGTTTCGAACAAGTCTCGAACCGTATCTATCACAAAATAAATATCACAATTTCTATAACAAGTACTAACAGTGATTGGGCTACCTGCAGTAAGAGGCTCTACTTCTCCTGCTATGAAACAGTTCCAGAATGCCTGAGCATGCTTTTGAATGCCAGCTCGTATTCCTCCCACTGTCATTCCTTCATATAATTCGTCTGGTTCTGTTTTAACTGACAGTATACAGTGGTGTAAAGCCAGTGTCTTTACTGCTTCTTCTTTAGTGACATCATTAATGTGAGTGATTGGCTTGGTGTACCCAGCATCTACTAATTGTACGCCTATGCTGGGGTCACTCATGAGCACTGATAGTTCTTCACCACTGGCTTTCTCAATCTATAACCACAAAAAATTCGTATATAACACATTTTAAAGGCATATTTGTAGATATGCATATAAGCTGCAACTTACTCTGAACGCCAGTTGTCTAACATCACTATCAGAATGTGGTGAATGGCTGGCTGAAGGTAGTGTAAGTTTAAACCAGCTATGTAATCATAAATGAATGGGGCCAAACATTGAACATCAGAACCCCCTTGTAGTAGAGACAGTCCCAAGAGCTGTCCAATATTTTTGAAGTGACCAGACTACACAAAAATAAATTTCAAATTAAGTTAAGCTGCAAGTCAGTTTCTTTGCTTTAAGTTAAATTATGATGTCAAAACATTTGAGGTCACAGTTTCCGTCTACCAAAGTTGTCAAGTGCCATTCACCAAAATTGTCAAGTGCCTTAATTAATTAATTAGGACACATACCTGTAGAGCATAGAAATTGTAAGAGGTATTTTTGCATCAGGAAGACCATGAAAGAAAATTACTGCCTTTGAAAAGTGACCATAAATATAGACGCCATAGTTCCCTCAGCAAGCCACCAGTGTCGTTATCTTTTCACCCACAAATTTAACCTAGGCAATGGCACCATTTGTTGCTTATGAACAGTTACATCAGAGTAGCAAAGTTACCAGGATTAGTTTTAGAGGATCAAATGAGTTCCTACACATTGCTTGTAAACAGTCGGTAAGAGGAGACTCTCGTCGTACTGAGAACCGTTGTGACTCACTTTTGAGGCCCTTCTGAAGAGTCGACAGTAACCCCTCTAGAGAGACAGGGTCTGGAATCAAGTCTACCTCTGAGAACAGCCTAATGTTACAAAGTAGCAAAAACCAATAACAATAAAACTGAAACTACGTTGCTCACTGGATGATGTACCAATAACAATGGGCACTGAAACACTGGTAACACCCTATCAAAAAAAGATATGATAACTTGTATGAAAATTGAATGGACATCATTGCAAGACTGCAAATTTTCTTACTGAGTCAATCACTATGAGATTGATGTCAGTCCTTCCTTGAAAACGACAACGATCTTTGCAGTGACATCATCAAAGCATACTAGAGAGAGATGGAGGACGATTTGATCTGTCTTTGAGAACTACTTTTGTAGGCTAGCCACAGAGTCCCGGCTGCACACCCATATCAGTAAGTCCTAAAGAATATATATATTATATTATATGTACTGCACACACACACACACACACACACACACACACACACACACACACACACACACACACACACACACACACACACACACACACTGTTGACTTACTGCCAGACAACAATTTTGATAGAGGTTACAATACTAATCAAATAGATGGATCTTATTTGCAATGCTACAGTTTACAATATATCTTATTCAACAAATTATAAGGGGCTGTTCGTAATTATTGTGCATTTAGCAATACAGAAGAAAGTGGGTGGAGTGAGTCCAACAGTCCATTACGTACTCCTCATCTTGCCATCTCATTGAACACATGCATAATAATGACAATTGCACAGAACAAGTGTGATACTACGAACCTTGTGCCCGAACCTCGTAGGCCTAGTATAGGAATGAAGTGTTTGGCTGGCGCGGTCTGATCCTACTGATTCAAGATCCAGCTCTAGCACTTCAAAAAACTCAATCACTGATCAACTCTTTAATTGGTACAGCGTTTGCACATTCCAAACTTAGATCTACTAGAACGCCAGAATAATTTAGATGAGATGTCAAAATCGCTATTGATATAAATTTGCCGACAGGACTGTTACATATCAATGAGTCATCACGGACCTCATGTACAGACCGACGTCTAGGCCTAACCAGGGCCGGATCCAGAGGGGAATTTAGGGGGTTGCAATCCCCTCTTTTCCAAGAGGCGTGGTTCAATAATTTTATATAATTTTATTAGAAAAGAGAAAAATAGTAATGCTATAAATAACTGCTAACGGTGAACCCCCTCTTTCAGAAATTCCTGGATCCGGCGCTGGCACTCAGACGGATGATAATCGTATGTGAACAACTGTCAGTCGATTTAAACGTAAATGGAAGAGAGGAAGCGGCTCCGGACGGTCAGGGTTTAGCACAGGACGGGGACGAGGGAAACAGACGACGACGTCGTTGGGACGGGGAAAGAGTTGTGTGCGAAGTACAAGTCGCTCTGCTCCTTCTCTGCCTGCGACTTCGATGTCTAGGTCATAGAATACGAATAACTTTGCGAGGCCAGAACTGCAGAACCGATCGGTGCCCGCCTTCAATAACGCCAAGGTTCCGTCCAGATTGGCTAGTGGTGTACCTCTTGTTACTCCAGGAGCAAAGAGGAGAAACGTTGGAAACTAGATTTAGCACTGTAATTAATTAATATGTAAGAATTGATTTCTACTAGAGTGCATGGACTTGTAGGATCGATGGGTATAGTACACGATGTGAATAATATTTTGTAGAAGTAAAGCAGGCTGGTAATTCTTATCGACTGTCATTTATATAGCGCGGATTTCTCCAAACAAGAAAGACTCGAACAATGTCCAACAAATTTCCGAAAGAATGTCCGCTTCGCTCAAGATGAGCTACAGGTACTGTACATCTAAACACGCTTTAGTATACATGCATATATAGTGAGTGTGCACGCATGCAGGTCTAGGCAGGAGTACTGCACTGTACATCACACGAAATGCGATGTGTGTACTGTACTGTACAATATTGCATGCATGTATGTATACGCATATCTCCTTGGAATCTGGAGGTACAGTGTACATCGTTACTCGAGTCACCGTGTGTGACGATCTTACTACACATCCAATCTAATCAAACCTTTTTCCTTCTGTAATAGCGTAACCATCTTGCTGTCGTCCTAATTAACTTTTGTATGACTAGACAATCATAAGTAATCGTTTCGGGTGTTCGAGTACGATGCACGAGCACTGTCACTCTAAGTTGGTCCCCCGCCTTAATTAATAACTTAAGTGGTCTGGGGCCAATTGTGGCTGAAGTAACTCGTCCACCCGACCCCCGGACCCTTTTTATACCTATGCAAGTACTAACCCTAACCCTAGTCTCAGACCAGTCATGGCTGTCGCGTCGCTGCTGCTTTGTCGGTTGAATATACGTGAACCGTCGACGGATCAATATAGTAATAAGTGTAACTATCCAGCGCAAGTAATCAAGAGCTCGATAGGTAAAGTATATATAGTTAATTGCTAGTGGAAGAAAGAAATGTAAAAACCCAGAAGGTAAAATACATGTAATTTTGGATGTTTTTGCCTTTGACAATGTGGATATGTTGTAAGAAAGTGATTGGCCGACTGAGAGCGCATGCGGTTTGTATGTGTTCGTTCACAGTGATCGTTTGTTTTCGTCACTTGCTTATTGGAGTTTGCAGTGTGCGTGTGCGTCGGTGCTTTTGCTCCAGAGATTAGCGTAGCTATGGGGTGTTGTTGTTCAAAACCAATTACTGACGACGAAAAAGGTGAGAAATTGAAGTTCGTCAATATGATAGAGAGTTCCATGTGTTGTGGAACGTGGTACATGAACAAAATTTCGCATTAAATTTTTTTGAGTTTTTGCTACTGTGATGAGGTATTTGCTTGTTTCAGATGTTCAAAATTATGAATGCCGAAAAGATAAAAGGTAAGGGGTAACAATGCACGAAGCAAATGTCGTGTCGCGTTGTCGGCGTTTTTGTCTCATGGCAACGTCGAAGACAATTGTCTAACGCGCGCTATTTTTGACAGGAACCGTGCTCGGCCTCGAGAGTCGTCCGCTGCGCAGCAAATCGCTAGCTGTTCGGTTTGTTTACATTTTTAGAATTAATTCGACAATGTATATACATAAATTTGTTGTTGTTCTTACGTTTAGAACTCGCCGCGAACAAATATTAGCGGCAGAGAAGATGAAATTGTGTCCGTAAAAGTGAGAGATGACGATCACAGACAGAGAGATGACAACAAACATCAAGAATCGCAATGGTCAAACCTTGAAGAAAAATATCAGCAAGAAGAAGATGAAATAGAAGTAGAGGAACGACAAACGAAGGAATCGTTGGAAGAAAATAAAGAGAAAGAAGAGAAAGATGAAATGAAAGAAGAAGAAGAAGAAGAAGATGAAGGAGAAGGAGAAGAAGGAGAAGGAGAAGAAGAATCGGTTCGAGAATATGAAAATAAGCCAAAACAACATAAAGACGAAGAAACGAAAAATTATGTTGAAGTTGCATCTCGAGACGTCGAGAGAGAAACGAGAAAAAGAAAAGAAACAATCGGATCGATTTCTGAAGCATCAGCTGTCAACGAGCAAATCCTCACTTCTTCCAAATCTATCGGTGAAGAAGAGAAGAATTCGAAGCAAGACAGCGCATCCTCGTCCAATGTCGACAATCGAACGAAGCAACAACTGTCCGACTTTGATTGCATGACTGCCAGTCCAGTCGACATGTCATGTTCGAGTACAGCGATTGGTCAGTTGTCTTGTACTTACATCTGCATGCTGTCTGTGCATAAATCGTCTCCTCTTGTCATTTAGCAATTTCCAATGTTTTATCTGATATGTTCCTGCAACCTCCCAATCCATCGTCTGATAAATGTTGTCTTAGTCCAGAAGAAATAACGTTGGAAGGCAATAAACAGGTAGAAAAAGAAAGTTGTGCAGCTTCCTCCAACACGAGACCTGATGAAACGGAACGTGTTTGTATTGCAAGTTAGTTATAGAAGATTTATAATATAGTGGTGAATTGATGTCTTGAAATTTATATTGCTTCTCTACTAGATACAAGAACTGAGAATAGAATGAGAAAAATAAGAGTGTGTGAAAGACTTGTTGATCAGTTTCTAGCAGCAGCTGCATCAAATACCACGAACGACATCGAGACTGGTGGAATTCTTTGCGGAAAAGAAGTGAGTACTTAGAGATGGACGTTGATGAATTGTGTACTGTGTGTGTGTGTGTGTGTGTGTGTGCGTGCGCGCGCGTGTGTGCGCGTGTGCGTGCGTGTGTTTGTTTGTTTGTTTGTTTGTTTGTTGCGTTATGCACAAGCACTTCTCATTAATTAACTGTTTGCTCTATTCGTAGATCAATGGAGTGTTAGACGTAACTCATATTATCATTCCTAAACAAACGGGAAATTCATTTTCCTGTACAACGTATGACGAAGATGACTTGGCGTTTTACCAACTTGAACATGAGCTTATGACCGTGGGATGGATTCACGTAACCCAATATAAATCTTTCATTATACTTTTTAACCGAAGGAATTGTGTTTACAGACTCATCCCTCTCATGGCTGTTTTCTGTCGAGCGTTGACCTTCATTGTCACTACTCGTATCAGAGACTGATGAAAGAGTCAATAGCTATCGTGTGTTCTCCAGAAGGGTAAGAGTGCAGATCTATTTACAAACGACTTTGAGTTGGATGTAACGTTTACGTGACTAGGACTGGATACTTTACAATGACTCGACGTGGAATGGACTGCATTACACGTTGCAAGCTTCCAGCACATCAACTGCATTATCACCCTGAACGTGAATTTTATCGTCTATTTACGGTACGTCTTGTAATTTACATTATTAGTTAAATGTGTGTGTGTGTGTGTGTGTGTGTGTGTGTGTGTGTGTGTGTGTGTGTGTGTGTGTGTGTGTGTGTGTGTGTATCGGTTTTGTGTTTAGGATGCCAATCACGTGACATTGGACACGACAAGACCGGGCATTATCGCAGACCTCCGGTATGATTGGCTATAGATGAAGCAAATATGTACATAACGCAGTTTAGGACGAGGACACAGACGTGTACTAGTGTAATTATCTCTACGTATACTATATATAATTATCTAAATTTAGTTTATTTTAATTTATCTATTATTTTATTATAATATACTAACGTTGGAAATCTACCTTGGAGTCCACAAATACTTTTAATTAAATTAATTGACTACTGCTGATTGTCACTTTGCAGGCGCTTCGCTTAGCTTTGTGACGTATGTGATATGCAAGTCTATTATTCCTAAACAGCTACGATGCCAAATTATATAGGTACGTACGTGAGCACCTCAGGTCCTGTATGACGCTCTTACGAAGTTGAATGGAGTCTATGCCTTTACATGTACTCGCGGCCACTCAGTGCGCTTGCGCAAGATGGCGCGGACTGCATTTTGATTGTGAGCGTCAGACTGTCTTTCTTCCGTCTTAGACGTCGATAGCGGTTACCGTAAGTACTAGGGCCACGTACAGTGAGATGAAAAGACGGAAAACATCAGGTAACTGTGACTCATTTTATGATTCAATGAGTTTTGTTCTAGAAGCTGCGTGAAACATGCATATATTGACATATAATATAATTGCGTTATAAATCCATGTATTTGGACGTCACTAGATTAATATTTACTGTAGGGCAAGCTGGGTTTTACTTCTACAGACATGCAGACTTACATTACATGTAGACATGATCATCACATGACAACTTGCTGTAACAAAGTTAACTAAAATATAATAGACGTTTACAATCGCAACTAGAAAACCAACACGCGATTTGTAATATGTTTGTTAGAAAATTAGCACAAAAACGCAGTCTTTAAACAAAGAATTACAATATCACATGCGAAATTCTCATGACATATACGTAGGAAACATAGCTCGGGGATGCCATTTTCTTTAGAAAATACGGCTCGGGTAAGCCAAATTCTATAAGAAATGCGGGTCGCGGGATGCTATTTTCTCTAGGAATACGGCTCGTGGGATGCCAAATTTTCTAGGGAATACGATTCGGGGATGCCAAATTCTCTAGCAAATACTGTTCGAGGATACCAAATTTCTTGAGATGCTAGATTTCCTGATACACAAACACACACACACACACACACACACACACACACACACACACACACACACACACACACACACACACACACACACACACACACGGTTCGGGATGCAAAACATCCCGAAGGGATACCAAATTTCATAGTAAATATGGCTCGGAGATGCCAAATTCTCTATGACACCGGGAGTCGTTTGGCCGAAACTGTGCTACTGTTTGCTTGAGATGGAGATGGCTCCACTTTGACGTGCTCGTTGCTCATCCCACGTCTGTCACCAGTGTAATGAGTATAGCGCTAAAGAGTAGCTGATAGAGCAATTCTTAGAACGACAATACTACGCATGCCCAACGGCCTCTATTACATCATGCACTATCTCTACAATTATGTCTACTGTGTCGAGCCACACTCTGATAATGCCGATCTAAAAACTGACAAAGCATAGATTTAGTTACCATCGTAATCTTTTGTCGTATTATGACCACGTTGTGCGTTTTGGTTGTGGGGAGAGTGCATGTGATGTCTGGGTGGAGAAAAAAGTGCACAAGAGAAAGACGTGGTCTACGAGGATGTGAACGCAAAGCTGCTGCTGTTGCTTGTGTGCAGTTTTGTGACTGCGTGATTAAGTTTTCAAAAATCGTGGTCAATGTCGCGGCTATCAAGTCGACGTGCCAGTACTATTTCAGAGCTTCACGTCTAGGCTGGTGACAGAGAATGTGCCGGAGAACAGGAAATGCTTCATCTAGAGAACGGTCTCATAGCTACAGATGCAGAAGTAATACAAGCAACAACAAGCAACACCGCAACGTACACACACAACATCATGCAGCTAGTAGCAATGGCATGCAGTCAACATGCAGTCAATGTGGCGACACATTTAGGATAATGAGTCACCCTAAACTGCACTTGTCTTACTACACTGCTTTCTGCAAGATCAGCAGCTGTTGGTGTACTACATGTAGCAACAGTTCAACCAATGTTCTGAGAGTTCTGTTGTCGTACTATCGTCTGACAGTGACGTTACTCTTTCTTTCTTATTTGATTTTCCTGATCTCATGTTTGACTTAGTTATATGATGGCAGTGTCTGCTTTCATGGACTCTCTTTACAGCTATATGATCGTTCTTACAATGTAGAGCGTTTACAATGGCATGTTTTTATTTTATTTGCTTTTATGTCTGTACGTAGCTTCAGCATCTGCGGCCAAACGATCTTTACATAGCTGTCAGTGTAAGTCACTTTGATTTTTCTTACGTGTTTGAACTTGTTAGAAACAGGTCGCTGTGACCTGCTTGTTGATTGAATCTGCTAACTGTCACTTAATTGTCGAGCATAGCGAGGCTTGTAATCAGGGTCGCACAACAGAAGGAGCGTGGTCGTATATAGCGAGCTCTCGGTGTGTGTGTGTGTGTGTGTGTGTGTGTGTGTGTGTGTGTGTGTGTGTGTGTGTGTGTGTGCGCGTGCGTGCGTGTGTGCGTGTGTGTGTGTGTGTGTGTGTGTGTGTGTGTGTGTGTGTGTGTGTGTGTGTGTGTGTGTGTGTGTGTGTGTGCAGTGCTCAAATTAGTTTTCAAAGTTAGTCGGCCGTATGGCCAGTAATGCCAGAAGTTAGCCGGTCATTCAAATTTTTTACCGGTCGTCTAATTTAATTAGTAATCAAAAGCAGTTAGTAATCAAAAATTAGTAATCTCTAATTTAATTAGCAATCATAAACCAAGAAACAAGAGTCAGTTGAATACACATATTACTAAGGAAGTAGGCATTAGTTTACAACATGAAAGCACCTAAAATTGCAGTAACTAACAAAACATAGCAAACTGTGAACTGCTTTCCTTTATAATGTTACAGTTTTACATCAAATTAAGCAATTTACTCTAACACCACACTATAAGCATATTTGTTCAAACATAACTAGTTACTACAGATCTGAGAGGCTATTCTGACATCATGCAAGTTGTGCTAGTGCATGTGACGATGCAAGTTGTGGTAGTGTGACGATGCAAGTTGTGGTACTGTGACCATATTTCACTCATCATTCAAGATCCAAGAGTCCCAATCATCCAGAGATACCGACTGCTCTGCCTCACATATTGTTTCAGTTGCCTCATTGATCGCTGAAGTGTCTTCTTGTTGATGAATGGTCTCGCTGCTGCATTCAATTTTTATTTTTTGGGGATGACTTTCATGACGAGTTCTTGAACAGTCTGACCACCATAACTGTACAGCAGCGCTTGAATCAAAATTTTCAAGTTCAGTTCCCTCAACACTGACCTCTAGCAGATCAGATAACGTCTCCTGACTAAGACTTGTTCTACGATCAGTTTTAATAAGTTTTAAGCGGGAGAA
The DNA here is from genome assembly GCF_963422355.1 of Corticium candelabrum. NCBI lineage: Eukaryota > Metazoa > Porifera > Homoscleromorpha > Homosclerophorida > Plakinidae > Corticium > Corticium candelabrum. Next base: position 5,229,670 of record NC_085089.1, on the reverse strand, counting down.
AAGGCGTTCTACTTTTGCAGTACTAAACGGTAAGCTGAAAAGGAGCTGTGCAATAGCAACTAAATTCCTAAATTGCGTGCAGTCAGGTCCAAACGCCAAGCGGTACCAAACATGTTGATACCCATCTCTGTCCACTTGAAGATATTGATGTGCATAGTCAAGCATCTCCTTGGCTTCTTCCTGAATTGCTGCTAGATCAGTAGCCTTGGCCTCGAGAGGAGCTCGGAAATTCTCAACTAGCATTGAAACAGCCTCTGTAAGCTGATGAGAGAAAGACTCATCGGTTTTGTGTGAGTACCAGGCTTGTGTGTCCAAGAAAACCATAATAGCCCTCATAAGTTTTGTGTCTGACCATGAAAGTCTTTCCTTCAATTCATCATCCAATCTTCTCAGATCACTTAAAGCTTGCTGTCTGCAGCTGTTCACAACAACATCATTGAAGTGATGTAATTCAATTCCTTGATACGTCATTTTGCCATCTGCACTTTCTATTAGATTGTTCATGACACGTCTGCTTGCAAACCAATTGGTTAAGGGAGTTTCTTTCAACTGTTCCATGGCTCGGTGACTTTTGAGTACTGATTGAATTGCCTTAATGATATCAAGATCATCTTCCTGTAAAGACAAGCTCAGACTAGCGGCGGGATCTAAAATATCTATGTAATAGGCACAGGACAGAATTATTTTTGCATGAGTCCACTTTGTCAAATAACCTTTTAGACGCTGCCGATCAGGGCTTCTAAGACTAGCATCTTCACAGAGGCTTGCTAGGTGGTTCATGTAAGCCCCATACCTATCGAGAACTCTGTGGAGTGCTCTTCGCTTATGAACAATCCATCTGCTTCCTGATGCTCTCACTGGTAGGTTGCCACCCCTTGGAAAATTGTATACTTCTTTCAAATCGTTCACAATAGCCCTCAGTTCCCTACATTTCTTGGGAGACTTGTTGTAAAGATAATAGATCCTAAGAAGCATTTCATCTATTTCTTTAAATACTGGATTGGAGAGAGCGTCTCTGCTTGCCAGTTCTAGTCGATGAGCAAAACACCACATCCAGAAAATCCATGGCAGAACATTCTGAACTTTTGCTTTTAGTCCACGTATCTCTGAGATGTTTACAGCAGCACCATCAGTTCCCACACCAACAAGAATTGGCAAATTTTTGACTTGCAGCACATTTTCTGGATTTATCAAATCTCTTATACCCATATCTTTCAGAGCTTCTTGTAGGCAATCGAAGAGTCCAGCAGAATCAGCCTTAGACGGTTCCAGTACTTTGAAGTATCGACTTCGAGTTATTAGCTTTTCAGAGGTGTGATCACTCTCAGAATAGATGATTGCAAACAACTCATTCTCCACTTTTCCTTTGTCAGCTGAACTATCCATCAAGATGCTGAAGAAAGGTGCTGCCACTGTTTGTTTGAAATGCTGTCGCTGACTTTCAGCAATATAATGCACAAAGTGACTAGCTGCTACATCAGTTGAATGTGCCTCTCCCAGCTCAACATCATGTCGTTTTTCAAGAGCACAGATAGATGGATATTTTACGAATGGAAAGTTTTCTTTTGCCAGAAAATAAGATATTTCAAATTTCTTCATCATCCTTGCTTTGGTCTCCGGCTTCATCTTAAAACTTCTGGCAATCTCACTGTAATCCGTCACTGGCTCTCTCCTCTCTCTTGCTGTTTCTTTTCGCTTGTAGGACATTGCAGCTTGATGCTGAGCACTCCCAGCATGATCAATGACATTGTTGGTTCTGTGATTTCTTGACCCATCAATCCACGTTCTGGAGAAATGCCTAGTGCCACATACCTTAGATTGGTATGTTCGACACACCTCACACCACAAAATATCAACCATTGAAGGATTATCTTTCATCACTTCACATTTAAGCCATGACATAGTCTGATAATCAGCTTCATGGCTTCTTTTCCACCCCATAAATGTTTCTTTTGATATATGACGTCTGCATGTGGTTGATGACACATTTTGACGTACTGGTGTTTTTGCAAGCTCTGGAATGGTTGTAATCGGATGACTATTTGTAATCTCCCTTTGGTCTTTCTGTACATGTTTGTTCTTGTTACTTAATAACCAGGAATCAAGAGTTTGCTTGATCTTGGAAGACTTGCTTTCAGAACCCTTTGGCTTAGTAGCAGTGGCAGCCATAGCACGTTGAGTTGTGCGAGAAGCATTGCCATATGCCGGCTTGTCACCATTTTGACTTTCTTGGGCTGCAGTGTGGTGTGAGTCAACAGGTATGCCAGAATCTTCATGCATAGTTTCTACTGTAATATCCATGTTCGAAGGTATTGCACAAACCCTTGGGCTCTTAGGTTGGAATCCAGACAATGACCATGACTTTGGTTCAATTCTCTTTGACTTTCTTGATTTTCTAAGGGTTTTCATTACAACAAATTCACTGGCATTCTCATCATCACTGAAGCCAAAGGTAGATTCAAGTTTGTCAGAGTCAGACTCATCACAGCAATCAGAGGCAGGAATGTCACTTTCGGCATGGTAACTGAGATTAGTGGCTGATCTGGGTAGCAAAGGCACAAAGTGATTGAGTTGAACATTTCCCTTAAGAGTTGCTGGCTGAGTTGTGCTAGACCACATGATATGAATATCATTATTTTGACTTGTTGCAGATTCCAAAGGTTGTACAATGGTATTCATAAAGGGGCGGATACGTTGGTTAACCTCAGGGTAGTGCATGTTGATGAAACAACCAATTGCTGCAGCTGCACCATAGACTTGCACCATCCCACACCAACTTCCAAATTTCTTTGTCTCATTGCCCTCCTTCACCACAGCTAAAGCTAGACTGTCCTCAGTGCCCTTTCCCACTTCCTTTGCGGCTTTGAACACGCTGTAACTCTCATCAGAAAGAAACGTGGCAATGAGTGAAGAAGGATTCACACCTGGACAAGACGAAGATTTTTCAATCAAAGCAGCTGCAATTGCCTGTGGCTTGTTGCAGAGCTGTTCTGCAACTTGCTGACGGAGTTGCTTGTGATTTTCTTCCTTTCCTGTCAAGGACATTGCAACAGCCCGAAAAAAGCAATTGCCATCAGCTCCCACACACACAGGCTTATGGGTCACCGGAGCATCATTTGGGTAAAGAAACTGCGCAACTGGGTCCAGAGACATAACGCTCTAACAATGAATTGAAAGGCAAAAAGCAACGCGGAAGTTTCAACAGATGTTAGTATACCATAATTAACGTCATTAAGTACTCATGCTCCATGTACCATAGCAAATCTTTACACAGCATGACCACTTAACTGATTGTATCATAATTCACGAGAGATGTTATGGCATTTCATAGTAACACAACAATAGCTAAACGGTCCTCTCACAAGACTTAGATAAACATGCAGGGCTGTCCCTCTCATGCAGACATGATTGAGGCCTGACAAATAAGGTAAAAGTTGGGCGGTGCTATAGATTGTAGAATACAAATTCAGAGGCCAACACATGAACAGAGACTAAATAGATGGTGCTAAATGATGTACATAGCTAACATATAATATCACATAGCTATGTAGACTAGCTATACACTTAATTGGCTCTTCATAGAGCTGGGATAGCTCTTCTCATCACTAATTAATGACCTACAAAAGTTGACCGGTCACCTTGACCGGTAATTAGCAACTATCACCGGTCATTATCCAAATATGATCGGCCATTGACCGATGACCGGCAGTAATTTTGAACACTGGTGTGTGTGTGTGTGTGTGTGTGTGTGTGTGTGTGTGTGTGTGTGTGTGTGTGTGTGTGTGTGTGTGTGTGTGTGTGTGTGTGTGTGTGTGTGTGTGTGTGTGTGTGTGTGTGTGTGTGTGTGTGTGTGTGTGTGTGTGTGTGTGTGTGTGACCAACATGGAACAAAATTTCTCCTTCTCACCACCACGTTTCATTAAAAGATCTACTTCAAAAATGGTTTCCGTGTCCGACTACAGATCAGTATAGAAACCGATTCGTGCAAGTGACCAAACGGCGGCGAAAAAGCTTCATGAAGTTCCATCGCCCATCTTTTGTATTGTAGCTAGGGATTGTGTGTACGTGACAACCGAGAAACACCTTCAGAAGCTGAATGCCACCTACAGTCAAATTCACACGTCCTGTACTTTATTAGAAGTTTGGACAAGAGCGAATCGTTTGGTATGACTCTCGTGTTGTCGATATCTAAACGGCTTCTGAGACGCTTAGTGTCAGCATTAGTAGTCAGGCTACCATTCAGATAGTCTAAATTCGAGCGTTAGGTGGCTCCGAGATATTTTACTGAGTTATAAGAAACCTGGATAGCACGTGTTTGGATACTTTTGTATGGGCGGCCATTTTAGAATCGTCGCTCTCTGATAAGATAGCCCGGATATGGGTCGGAGTTCCAGTACGAACTTTGCAGTAGTGCACGTGGAGGGTTTGATGTCGTCTCTTGAAAATCAACGTTTGTTGTCAGCTCAAAATTCGGATGATACTTCCGGGTCTGAGAGTTTCGGGAGCTGCGCTATGCCTGATGACAGCGACGGCGACGTTCATGTCGAGACTGTTACGTTCAGGAGTCGCTGCAAAAGAGCTTTGGATTACTGTAAGAAACTGCCTTTTCTCGTCGTTCTCACATTGGTGTGTAATGCAATTGGCAATGGTTTTACGTATTCTATCAGTTATCTTATCATTCCCGTTTCTGCTGCCTGCTCACCTCTCTGGTCTCATTCCGCTACTGTCTACGGATCGTCTGCAGTTTCAGCTGGGTGGATAGTGGGCAGCATAATGGGGAGTTTTGTAGTTAGGAAGCACTTGAGACTGTGTTACGTCATATCCATCATTCTTTACTCTTCATCTATTGGACTAGCAGGTGTCATGGTCCTAACCTGTCATCAAACTGCACTTGCAGGAGAAATCCTTTACATTGCCGTACTTGGTCTATATGGTATCTCAACAATGTTTGTATATTTTACTAACTTTGAGTTTGGAATGTTGTCGATGCCTAATTGGCCTGGGTTCTGTGGAGGAATCCATGGCATGAGTCTTAGTATTGGTGCTCTTTTACTTCCTCAAATCATTATCCTACTGAGAGAGACGTTCAGTGACTTTCATATCAATCCTGGAACTATTTTCTTTTGTCTGGCCATTTTGAAAATTATTTCCTCAGCACCATGGTTGCCAGTAGTGAGTCCAGATTGTCAACATAAAGCACTCATTAATGAAGGCACTCACACTGTAAGAAATCAAGATATAAGAAAGATGCACGTGCTAAGAAGCTGTACAATGTGGTTGATGGCAATTGGAAGTTTTGCTGCATATGTACCTCCTCTTGCTCTTCTGGCTGTCCAGGAACCATTGCTTCATGCTCTGTGGAGTGAAAATCATGCACCAATTAGTCTATTGTCTGCTCTCCTTATGATGTCATTTCTTATTGGTCGTGTCTTATGTTTATTTTATTCTGACAATATGGGCATGAAGCGAGTGTGGATCACTGCACTGCTGGCACAGATAGTATTTCTTGGTTGTCTTGGATTTATTATGACTCAAAGAAATGATAGCTCAATGAAGTATGTTGGTATGGCTGTACTTTCTGCATATTATGTGATATTTCCTGCATTCAAATCAACAATGGCCGGTTTTGGTCATGAGATGTTTGGTAGTCAATATCGACTACTTGCAGTCAGTGTCATGTCTGTTATGTCTGGAGTAGCAGGTCTAGTTGGTCCGGTGGCAATTGATACCATTTACAACCACTTCAACAGCTACAGCTGGTTTTTCTTTGGATCTGCAGGATTGTCACTGATTGGAGGAGTGGCTATACTTGCTGTGCAACCTCAGCATGAGTCTTAACGAAGCAAGATGAAACACTAACAGTATCTGATGCAGCAGATATACAGATACTGGTACAGTGAATCAATGAATAAAAGTTTTAATAATGACATTGCACAAGCATAAGCAGTAATATTATTTATAAATATGATACACAAGATTGACTATTAATGACATGAAATCAATTATTGTAAATGTGGGCCAGCTCAAACAGATGCAGTATCAAAATTGATTGTCAGAGAATCCTTTTTTTATCATTTATGTACAAGTGAAAGTTTTGTCTTTTAAGGAAAGACTGAATATGTATGTTTCAGTCTACATTGGGAATGCTGAAGGCTTAATTTTGCAAGCAAACAGCAGTCCATGCAATGCTTGATTGTATAGCAATGCATTGCAGGGATGTAGAGTGGCATGGCTAGACTGGGCTATAGCCCCATCATTTGTAGGCATGGTCATAAAAATTGTGTACTGTAAATACGTGTGAGGACCAAAGACGTAGATAGTATATACACCACCCTCTTTCCAGTCTGGATCTGGCACTGATGCCACCATGTCAGTCAATCAGAAGCCAATAAAAGCAGGCGTGTCCATATAATTAGGCGTGTCCTGTACATAGTTGTTTCCCTTCCATTTCTAGAGGTCACGCTACGCCCCTGTGCAGCATTGGACAACAATTTTTGCAAATTTTTCTTGAAAGATTTGAACTTGGAAGTAGCTCAAAACTTGACTGCTGGTCACCTATCCTTTCGATGTAGGATATTTTAGTACACTGTAGTCAACCAATTACTACGTCCAAATCAAAAGGCAGTCATGCTGGTTAGGCTAATTTTGCAGATGATTCTTATTTGTGTATGTCAAAATTATGTTAAGCTGACCAGCCAGTATTTTTGTTTAGGTTAGTGTCATGGAAGTGCATGTTTGCACGTCGTTTGTGTTTTGATATAACTGCATGAATGTACTGGTTGAGTGTCCCCATTGAAGTCGCATGACAGCTCTGAACAGTAGGTTCTGCAGATGTTTACTTTCGCCAACGAGGTTTTTGGTCAAGCTATATTTGTTTGCCTGTTAGCAGGATTTCTCAAAACATGTGGATGGATTTTTATTAATTAATGAAATTTGGCAAGATGACAGAACTTTGTTATAAGAACAGTTAGTTTTCGAGATTAATCCTGATCTGGGTTCCCTCTCTAGGGGTGGGAATTTTCGAAACTTTTTGACGCGAAATGGGAGATGACTCCCAATTTTGCTCCTGCGCACCCATACCATGTCCGTGCAAACTGACGTGTCCTCTTTTGTTGTGGAGCTCCTTTTTGAAGACGATCACACGCTGGGCATACAGCAATGGCGCTCTTACGCCACCCAGGGCAGATGATTACCAGCATATATATATATATATATATATATATATATATATATATATACAGACTTGGACAAAATTATAGGGACACCCCGCTGTGGGTATGTAGTAACACAATAATTAGGTCACAATTTACCAACTATCAATATTGTTAAGAACTTAATAGTTACCGCGTTGATTGTTAGGTTTCTTGAGAATACTGTAGACCCTAAATATAAATTGCTTTCTTTACGTTTCGCATAGCGGAAAACGAGACCTAAAAGTGTATGACGTCATGACTGCGTAAGCGTCGTCAGTTAGACTCTCTCTGATTTTGTTTAGTGGCTTTTAAAAAGCCGGTTTTAATAACGCGAAGGAAACTTGAAGCCCTTCACCAGTTCCTCAGTACCGAGTGTTCCCTCCTCTCGCCCTCCTGATTGCGTCCAAACGTCGCGGAACACTTTCTGCCAAGTTCCGGACACGCGCGGCTGGAATCTGCTGCCACGTCTCTTGTAAAGCATTCCAGAGCTCAGCTGCAGTTCTCGGTTCGCGACGGTTGGCAGCAGTTTTAGTTCATGACACAAGTTCTCGATTGGATTCACATCAGGCGAGTTTGGCGGCCAGTCCAACAGTGTGACGTCATGCTGGCGTAGCCATTGTCTTGTTGACCGGGACGTGTGGATTGGCGCGTTGTCCTGCTGGAAGACAAAGTCGTCTCGTATCAGTGCCGCTGCGTCTGTAAGTATGTGCTCCTCCAGAACCTGTTGGTACGCCGTGCTGTCCAAACGACCTTCCAGTTTCACCATGCCAACACATCGATCCCCACACCATCACACTAGCCGCGTGCTGGACCGTACGATCACAACATTCAGGGAGAAATTCCTCACCTTTGCGACGCCAAACGTACAGAGCACCATCGTTTCCTATGCTGACATTTGACTCATCTGTAAAAAGAACAGATTTCCAGTCATCCAAAGTCCATTGTGTGTGAGTGGTTGCCCATCCCAGGAGGGGAGGGGAGGGGAGGGGGAGGGAAGGAGGGAGGGAAGGAGGGAGAGGGGAAGGGGAGAGGGGGAGAGAGGGAGAGGGGGAGCGGGGGAGAGAGGGAGCGAGAGCGAGTTCTCTGCAGCTGAGTTGCTTTGCGGAGGTTTGCTTTCTCAGAGTGCTGTATATATATATATATATATATATATATATATATATATATATATATATATATATATATAGTTTATTTATTTCTTTGAAACCGCCCGATGGACGGAACACTACAATATAACTAATAACTACTGAACAAAGAGTCTCTATCTAAACCTAACAAGGACAAACGGTCCAAGACCATCCTAGCATTAAACTGCCAAAGACGGAGAGAGAGCCGTCCATGCAAGTCAACAACAGCTCTGCTAACAGAGACATCACTCCGAAAGAAGTTCGTCTTGCAGTAGTTTTGCAGGCTGTTGGGGGACCACAAACTGTGTACGACTCGACAACCAGAGGGTAGAAGAGACCACCCACTGTTTCCACGTTGTTTAGATGTCGCTCATCTTTCTCGATTTCTCCAGCTGCAGCGGTAGCACTTTCATATTGTGCAGATTGGACGACGTAGAATAGTTGGAAAGAATTTCTTATTGTGATGTCAAAGTAAGCTGGACGGCCAAGAAGAAAATCCGGGTGGTAAACTTCACCAGGGCGAGAGGTGGTATAGCCTGCACAGTGTTGTTCTCTGCGAATGCCAGAGTGATCTTGTAGCAAAGTGTGAAAAATTGTATCACACAGAGCATCGTAACGTTTGATTCGCAGATTCAAACTACAACATCTTAGTTGTAGTTTCAGCTCTAGTTCTTCGATCTTTTCAGGCTTGCGGTGAGGGGACATGCACAGCAGCGTCGCTACACCATCACCTTTGACAACTGGTCGAACGGTAGTCTCGCTAGCTAGTCGAGCGGTTAGACTAACTAGCGTTCTGGCGCGGAATCGAAGAGTCGTCGTTTCATGCCGTCCACCAAGATATCACCGTAAACACCCGGCAGACGTCTCTTCTTTTGTTCGTGAGATCTCATGGCAAGTAATGTTTGTATATTAGTGCAATGCGCAGTAACTTTCCATCTCATTATTGAACTAGATCCTACGCGGTTAAACTACCATTTATAGCATCGCTTTTTGATAAGTACTTCCGAAATCATTTTAGTATCGTTTGATCCAGACTACTAGCCATCGGGTGCCCGTGTACACCGCAGTGCAGTTGGTGCTCCTGCGAGAACCTGGCCAGACTCTAGGAGATACGCACCGCCCATAGCTCCTGCGTCGCTAATGCACAGGAATTCAGCCATTTGCGGCTTGGGGAATGACCGTGTCTAACGGTAGCTCCTTAGCTTACCTATTTAGCTGCCTATTTCCATTTGTGTGCGTATGTTTGTACGTGCATGCGTGTCCACTTGAGAGCATGGGAGCGTACGCGTGTACTTTAGCAGGCGCGTAGCCAGGTTTTTTAGGGGGGTGATGGAACCTCAGCATCCTCAAAGTGACGTCATTCTAAAAGTCTTCACCAAAAGACGGGTCTGGCATCGAAAGAGAGACCCACGTCGTCCCATGAATGGCGCTTTTGGAAACATTCGGTGACCGGTGTAGCACCGATTAGGTCCGGCCTTCTTGCTAACGCACTTGTACCGGAAGACGTTTTGCGCTAGCGCACCGCGTCTACCTCGGATCTCTGCAATTATTTCTCTTCGCGTATAATTTTGGTCTTGCGCAGTAGCGGATTAGGTCCGTCGGGGATTTGGTCCGCGCATTAACGCGCGCTCGTATTGCTCAACAGACTAAAATGTAAGTGTAGCTTTAGTCTGCTCGTCTGTTTGTCAAACAGGTAAGTGAGGGGTACCTCTACACTATAGGCAAATCGTCATCATTTATTTTAATTTTACACACTGCATGGTAACGTAATATAACAGGAAATCAATGGAACCAATTGGGTTCGAAGATAACCTAGCTATACTGGAAGGTCAGGCATATCTACGCAAAATGTACGCAGTACCAAGAATAGCAGTAGTCTGCATAGTTGTTATCAAATGTCTTTCAAAGCTCAGCACTCGTACACAATAATTTTATATGTCATAACGAGTTCTCTAATTACCCGAGGCCCTGATTTCCGGGCTAAGCGTACTGTAATCGTTCGCTGACCGACCGACCGTATTTATGCTCGATTAGCGCAGATGCAAGAGGTGGTGTCATTACTGACCAATAGGCGAACGTGATATCATCATGAGGCTCCACCTCTTTGTTTGGTACTGTAGCTGCTACGAGAATTCGGCCATCGGGCGTCCGTCCTGTACATGATGTTTAATCTTTTGCTTTATGGGTTTCAGGGGCGGATCTAGGATCTGACTGAAGGGGGTGCGCGACGGTGTGAAATCAATTATGGGCGTGGTCAGAAAGTTGTTTAAGTGAGAAGGGGCATCTTATGCAGGAATAAATGACACACGCGCGCGCGCGCGCACGCGTACAGTGTGTATGTACCGTACCGTAAGTATAGTCACAATCACTGAATGCAAGATCGAACAACGAGATCACACCGCTTCTGATTTTGAAAGATGTCTTTGGCATACTAATACACACAAATCAATGTCGTATGCAGAGATTGTCAGTGTAAAGAGAATCAAAAAGCCTTTACAATATTGAAACTACGTAGTCTTTGGACTTCTCTAGATATGCTTCCGAGTCTACAGATCACAGCCATTGTCCACAAACTGATCTTGCAGAGGACTAACGAGTAGCATGCGCCTAGGATGTGCTGTGGCAGATCGATCCAAAACCCGATCTAAATCAAGAGGCAAAGACTTGTGAACGTCTTATCTTGTAAACTCCTATCTTTACCGCATACACTAAATTTAGTTGTCCTTTCGCGCTAAGTACACCTACTGTAAACATAGTATGATACTGCGTCTAGAAACATAGGCCTTAGTCTGCTTGAAGGGGTGGCGCGCGCCCCTCGCGCCCATGCCTGGATCCGCCTCTGGGTTTAGCACAGAAACAACGCCTACCGTCTACACAGTACATTTGCACATGTAATATGTTTTCCAATAACAACCAGGCGTCAAGGGGGCGAAGGTGTAGGTGTACCTGACTTGTAAAATTTTGCTTGTTTTGCAGTGTTTCTGCAAACTGGTTCTGCAGTCTGTCAGCTTGAATTTTCGGTGTGCATGGGTGGTGTTGGTGCAAAATCACAACGGAAATGTGGCGCTTGACGGGAGTTTGCGAGTGAGAACGTGCATTGTCCATGACAGCGTCTGTTTGTCGGACGAAGCTGCTGACCTGTAAGTACGCTAGTGCGTCTCTCTATTCATTTTTGTTACGGTATTCAATGTTAGAGCGAACAGACGCCTAATGTGCACGTGCATGTTTTCCCACGTTAATGTTTTGTTTCAGCTCTGGGGTTCACCTCATTACAACAACCAAAACGGATATGGTAGTCGTAATAACAACTAAATGAGGGGATTCTCAATGGTGTCAAATGCATGAGCGTTTGTGCCTCTTGTCTCACATGTCTTAGCGCCATGTGGTATTCATGTACACCAGCCGAGGGTGTAGCACTGTATAGTGCTTCTCTATTCATTGTTCAAGTTTTAACTTTAATAATTAGACTAATATAAACAAATTCACGTTCTATGGTGAGGTACGGCGAACCCACGCGCCTGTGTACGTGCACCGTGTACATACCAATCTACGGAAACAGCCCGCGCGTTATCTTTCAAAACAAGACCTGGATTATCTGTATCTCGTGTTACAATGTTCCGTATTCGGGTGCTTGATATGTCAACTACTATAATGATAATCTGTGTAGCCACCAGAGCTTTTTATTCTCCATTGTCGCAACGTGTAGTGAAAAGAAGGTTTGGAGCATAAATTCAACGATAAGTAGGATGCAACAGAGGACGAGTTTTCGTAGGAGAGGGACGGAAGTGGACGCACTTTGATGCTGTCACCGCCATGGCGTCTCACTTCGTGAATTTTGTCCCAGGAAACGAGATGCATGACCAGCTACCCTGTTTCGATCAGCATAGGATGCAGTGTATCCTAGTCGATTGCTAACAGCAGTTCGCATTGGTCTCGCGATTTCTTTTGCACAGGAGAGGATGATGAAACGAGCGGAAATGGCTGATCTTGAAATGCATGGTGTGCGGTATACTGTAAGTACATTTACTATGAAGTACGGGCGCTTTTGTATAAATATTCAGGCCTTCAGGTGTGCGTTGATTGTTTTGGAGGCGATTTATTGTCGTTTAGGGTACAGGCAAGACGATTTTTGTCTAGATGGTTTTGCGCCCTAGTGGTCGCAGGGGCCAACTTTTGAACCTCTTGTGCATTTAGCTCCACCGCTAGAAGGCAATTTGTTTCTCTCGTGCTATTGCATTGATGTTTTTCTTTTTACTTTGCAAGAGCACCACCAAACCGTTGCTTGTGAGGGCGTCTATCGGTTGCATGAAATACGAGTTTCGTCGACTTGGGTCAGCTCTTGTGACACAGCAGGCGGGGCTGATGGTAGTAGGCGGAACTTATGCATACCCGTACTCATTGTAATGTTCCGTGCATTTCAGTCAGAAAACGTTGTACAAGCACTCTGACAAATTGTACTACGTTGTACAAGCGCATTTACTCTATTGTGCCTGTAGCTGAACGTTCTTACGTCGGGAAGAGAACGTCGAACACCTAAAGGGGTCCTTGTCGTGAAATCTTGCTATGGCAATGCAAGTAACCCAACGTGAGCATTCACATTCGATGACAGCTATAAAGTCAAGACAACCGATCGTTTTCGCTGATGTATTGCGGTTTGGCATTATCCGGGTACTTTTGAAAGTAGGCTACGTGATTGTTCCGTGCACTGTACGGCGGCGTGAGTGGACTGGGGTGGGTGTGGATGGACGTGGGGTGGGTGTGGATGGTCGTGGGTGGGTGTGGATGGTCGTGGGTGGGTGTGGATGGTCGTGGGTGGGTGTGGATGGTCGTGGGTGGGTGTGGATGGTCGTGGGTGGATGTGGATGGTCGTGGGTGGGTGTGGATGGTCGTGGGTGGGTGTGGATGGTCGTAGGTGGGTGTGGGCGGAAATATGTGGGTGGAAATATGTGGGTGTAATTAAGCTTGGGATGACATGTTGGGCGTGTGTTGGTGTGTGAAGTGTGTGTGTGTGTGTGTGTGTGTGTGTGTGTGTGTGTGTGTGTGTGTGGCGGTCAAGATGTGCATTGCGTACAATGGGTTTTGTTACGTCATATATGACTGCCGTAGACAATGGAAAAACAATCAGTTACAAACCGCCACATTCATGAGAACGCTGAATAGTATAATTATACTCCGGTACGCATGTGCAGCAGAGGCAAACTGTAGATTGTCTGGTATTGCGGTATCGAATTTTACCGATTAAGGATTGTTGTTTTCTTAAAATTTCGTTCGTCGATTTGCAAACTAAAGCTTAGAAACAATACGAAGTGTCAGTACGTAAGATTTACAATGAACCCGAACAGACAGTACATGCACTTCCCGTATAGGCGATTACGTTCCAGTAAAAATGCCAGGCAGGAAACGTTGCTTTGAATCTTGCAGTCCTGCCAGTGACTAGCGAAAGTGCTCGCACGGTCGTGGCTGTTTGCTTTCTAGTGATATGTCTCTGTAGCAGCTCTAGATTGTGAAATTGCTTACACTTCCGCAGTGACCACTTTGTATAACATCCTATTTGTGGTTATTGTGTAGGAGGGTGGAAATTGCGTCACAACGCTCTGCGCCTCTTGGTGCATGCATGGATATCTGCATTTTCGATGTAAAAATGCAGCCAAAACGCGGTGTGCAGCAAGACGAGACGGTTGTTAAGGAAAACATTGATTTATATTTGAATCGTTGTTTAGACTTTATACGAAATAATTTTTTATTAATTTCAATAAAACATTTGATTTTGGTACAGCCCGGATTCTGTCGGTCGCGGTCGGTGTGTCAGTCGCTAGATAATCGCAAGAGTTCATGTCGTTTATCGAAAAAACTATGGTAACAGCGCCAACTTTCGCTCATACCGCGAATTTCAAGAGCTACGCTACGTTTGATGACACACGCAGCGATGTTGGTCGTGTTGTGTCGAGAAGTCGCTGTAAAAGGGCGCTAGATTTCTGTAGAGAACTGCCGCTTCTTGTCATTTTTACGTGCGCGTGCAACGCAATTGGCAATGGCTTTACCTACGCTGTCAGTTATCTCATCATCCCAGTTTCTACTGCCTGTTCGCCTTCCTGGTCTCGCTCCGCAACCGTTTACGGAGCGTCTGCGGTTTCGGTTGGGTTCATCGTCGGGAGTATAATGGGGAGCTTTGTAGTAAGGAAGCACGTGAGACTGTATTACGTCATGTCTATTATCGCCTACTCGTTGGCCCTTGGATTTGGAGGTCTCATGGTCCTAAGCTGTCATCAGACGTCACTTGCAGGAGAAATGCTCTACATTGCCACATTTGGTTTATATGGAATCGCATCAATGCTTGTATTCTTTGCCAACTTCGAGTTTGCAATGTTCTCGATGCCCAATTGGCCTGGCTTTTGTGGAGGAATTCACGGCATGAGTAGCACTCTTAGTGCTCTTTTATTTCCTCAACTCATCATTCTACTGAGGGAGTCGTTCAGTAGCTCTCACATCAATGCTGGCACCATCTTCTTTTGTCTAGCAATTTTGAAAATTATTTCTTCAGCACCATGGATGCCACTAGTGCCTGCAGATTATGAACATAAACCACCCATTATTAATGATGACATTCAGGCTGTAGAAAATCACGCTAAAGAAAAGGTGTTTGGAAACCGTAAGATTTGGTTGATCTTAATTGGAACTTTTGCTGCATTTACGCCTCCTTATGCTTTTCTGGCCGTTCAAGAACCATTGCTTCGTGCTCTGTGGAATGACAATGAGACGCCAATTCAATTGTTAACTGCTCTACTTATGACGTCATTTCTTCTTGGACGCGCATTTTGTTTAGTTTGCTCTGACAAAGTCGGCATGAAGCGAGTTTGGACGGCTGCACTGCTGTCACAGATGGTATTCCTTTTTTGTCTTGGACTTGTTATGCGTCAACGACAAGATGCTTTAATGAAGTACATTGGGATGACTGCGCTCTCGCTGTGTTATGTGACATTTGGTGCATTCAGGTCAACAATGGCCGGTCTTGGCCACGAGATATTTGGTACTCAATATCGACTACCTGCACTGGGTGCCATTGCTGTGATGACCGGAGTAGCAGGCTTGGTCGGTCCAATGGCAATTGATACTATTTACAAACACTTCAACAGCTACATATGGTTTTTGTTTGGAACTGCGGGTTTGTCACTGATCGGAGGAGTGGCTATGCTACCTGTGCAACCTGAGAAAGAGACGTAAGAAAACAAGCTAATGCAGCAGCTAAGATACTGCTATACAGAAAATCAATGAGTAAAATTTAGTTGATGGTAGTTCACGAGCCTAGGCATGCTCTGCGTAGAGGTAACGGTATACAATGAGTTGCACATGCAGTAACGATATCAAATCCATTTTGGATTTGTCCTAGTTGACCTAATTAGATGTAGTATAGAGGTTGACGGCAGACAACCATCTGTATTGTTGTAATTTTAGAATAATTGACTAGTACTGACCTATTGTTATTTTTGTATAGCTGAGGAGCGTATGTCGTATGTTATACGAGTGACTGCATGACTAAATCGGATCCCGGGAATTTGCATGTATATGTATCACTATGTATGCTTCACAAGCGTGCAACAACTACATGTAACTAACTGTATAGTAAGTTAAACAATAACAATTAACAGCAACACCTTACTTCCATTGCAAAGCAGTGCTCTACGTCTACCGTCAGTTTCCAAATTAGTAAATTAATAAGAGTACCTTTCTGTTTTTAGAATACTTGAAATATATACATACATACATACATACACACACACACACACACACACACACACACACACACACACACACACACACACACACACACACACACACACACACACACACACACAGACTTGGACAAAATTATAGGGACACCTGGCATTTTTGTGTCTAGTCTAACTTTGGCACTGAATTTTTCTCTAGCAAAACCAAATATTTCTCGAATTTCTTTTTACATGGATTGCGCCATTGTTAGTATGTAACATAGCTTGAGTTCAAGACTGCAGCTGTACTTACTACCTACTGCGCATCTAGTTTGCTTTGAAAAAGGAAGACGGCCATTCCTACTTTTCTTGTCTTTGTACACGTTCATCGCTCTTGGATGCTCATTCTTGGCATACAATCTAAGAATGCTCTGTAGTAGAGAGTGAAAGCAATTTGTGAGTCCTTTTATCAACATTATGAAAAAAAGGCGAATCATCTGTTTTTGCGCATTTTTTCGCGCATGTCATCACAATTTGAATTGTTTTGCCATTTTAATCAATAACAAACTTCAACCTATTCAAAAATCATGCGACACTAATTAATTACAAAAAAATCCTGCTAAGACAAAAACTAAAAAAGTTATAGCAACAAAAGAACATTGACATGCCACTTCCGGTCCACGTTTTACGTACAAAATCTCAAACTGCTACCGCCAAAATGCCAGCTGCACTAAAACCGCAGCCTTTGAGACCGCCAAACTTAGTCGATAAGTTAGCCTGAACGTTCAGCTGCACGCAGTTGCAGAGTCTTGTTCCGTGAGATATTTGACGAGTGGCAGCGATGCGTCGAGGCAAATAGTTGAGTCCAAAAACGCGAGGGAAAATTGAAGCCCTT
Organism: Corticium candelabrum; assembly: GCF_963422355.1. Taxonomy (NCBI): domain Eukaryota; kingdom Metazoa; phylum Porifera; class Homoscleromorpha; order Homosclerophorida; family Plakinidae; genus Corticium; species Corticium candelabrum. The sequence goes on along the minus strand of NC_085089.1, from coordinate 5,212,750 downwards.
CACTCAGTTGACCATTCTGTGTGTCAGATCGCAGCTTTTGTCCGCCGCTCCAGGAATTCGGTTCATCAGTGCTTTCCCATGGCAGCAGCGATTATCAAGAACGACCTGGACGTGGGAAGGCAACGACAATCCGGGAAGATCATCGACTGAAGAGAATGGCACTGCAGAACCGCAGAGCACCATCACGACTGCTCTCGTATCAGCTGGCTGATGAAACCGGCAAGCAGATGTCAAGTAGAACAGTCCGTCGTCGTCTCAGTGAGACAGGAGTCAACGCTCGGAGGCCTAGAAAAAACCCACTGCTAACAGAAAACCATCGGCGTTTGCGACTGGGATGGGCAACCACTCACACACAATGGACTTTGGATGACTGGAAATCTGTTCTTTTTACAGATGAGTCAAAAGTCAGCATAGGAAACGATGGTGCTCTGTACGTTTGGCGTCGCAAAGGTGAGGAATTTCTCCCTGAATGCTGTGATCGTACGGTCCAGCACGCGGCTAGTGTGATGGTGTGGGGATCGATGTGTTGGCATGGTGTGGGGTCTCTGGTGAAACTGGAAGGTCGTTTGGACAGCACGGCGTACCAACAGGTTCTGGAGGAGCACATGCTTACAGACGCAGCGGCACTGATACGAGACGACTTTGTCTTCCAGCAGGACAACGCTCCAATCCACACGTCTCGGTCAACAAGACAATGGCTACGCCAGCATGACGTCACACTGTTGGACTGGCCGCCAAAATCGCCTGATGCGAATCCAATCGAGAACTTGTGGCATGAACTAAAACTGCTGCCAACCGTCGCGAACCGAGAACTGCAGCTGAGCTCTGGAATGCTCTACAAGAGGCGTGGCAGCAGATTCCAGCCGCGCGTGTCCGGAACTTGGCAGAAAGTGTTCTGCGACGTTTGGACGCAATCAGGAGGGCGAGAAGAGGGAACACTCGGTACTGAGGAACTGGTGAAGGGCTTCAATTTTCCTTCGAGTTATTAAAACCGGCTTTTTTAAAAGCCACTAAACAAAATCAGAGAGAGTCTAACTGACGACGCTTGCGCAGTCATGACGTCATACACTTTTAGGTCTCGTTTACCGCAATGCGAAACGTAAAGAAAACAATTTAGGGTCTACAGTATTCTCAAGAAACCTAACAATCAACGCGGTAACTGTTAAGTTCTTAACAATATTGATAGTTGGTAAATTGTGACCTAATTATTGTGTTACTACATACCCACAGCGGGGTGTCCCTATAATTTTGTCCAAGTCTGTATATATATATATATATATATATATATATATATATATATATATATATATATATATATATATATATATATATATATATATGTATATATATACTAAGGCGTGTGCACTAACTCGGGTTCAAACATAGAGGTCGTTGACTTGACTAGACGAGGAAGCTGAAAGAATATAATTTTGAAATATGAGTTCGCCCACATGGATATAGGAGGCATGCACGTGGCTGTATGTTGCAATCAGACTTTGACTCAGCCCAGCGTCTCTCATCCGGAAATGACGAGTGAGAGTTAGGCTACCTTGAGATTCCAAATCATCTTGTTACTGCGTGAATAGATGAACCAGAGATGCGACAACAGGTACTCTACTATATGTTCTCTTCACTGCCTCTGAATCAAGGCACTGAAATTTACTTGTCTGGCTAATAATCGTCACTCTATAGGCGCCAGTAGTGCGGTTTTTTTGTAAAAGGTGTTAATATAATCAGCGGCGGAAGATGGTGTGACCGCACCATGCATGCAGTGATTCTACGGTTGTATATCTAGGGCTCGTTTCTATATATTATCTCTTCTGCTCTTTTGGAAGAACAGTAGAGTATTTTGGCTGTTTCTTTATTCCACTTCAAACGTAACAGAAGAGGTCTAGAAAAGGTCTCGTGACCTTTTCTACTCTTCCAGCAGAAAGTCAGATTCAGAAGGGCAGAAGAGGAAGAGGCAACGCATGCGCATTTCTTTTGGCGGAAACAGCATCGAATCCGTGTCCTCTTTGTGGAATCCGAGTGATTTGCAAGCCAGCTTGTCGTATCGTTGACGAGTCTAGTACGCCTCTCGTGCCTCTTCGTGCCTCTTCCGATTGTTTCTTTATTCATCGTTCTTCTGACAGCTTTTACTGTGCTGAAAATTGCTGCTCTACCTCTTCTAGACGAGCAGAAGAGAAATAAAGAAACGCGCCCCTAATTAGATTTTTCTGTAAAGCTTGCCAACCTTGAATCAAGTTGTTTTGTTGTCGACACCGTCGTCTACCAAGTCATTCGTGTGTCAGGAAACAGCAAGATTGTCTCGTGTATGTAGCAGAGGCGTACGTGTACTATGTAGGAAGACTTTTACAAGCTAGCAAGATAGCTGCGCTGTGGCATAGTTATACAGGAATTTTGGAATGTTCTAGCAATTTGCAAGTAACTCTAGAAGCGTGGCGTAGCAACTTGAAATGGGTCTTTCGAGTCAGCAGCCAGTTCAGCGGTCTCCGCATGCGTGTGGTAATTGTTGTACAGAGATCATATAGTTATGAAGGAACTGGAGTACCGAGCCAGAGTGTAATTTTATCGCTTGAGTACTTGAGTAGCGTAGCTTCGATGCCATTGAAGTCATGCCATGCGCTGCAGTGTTCGAGATAAAGATAAATTAATATCAAGTTATGAGCGGCCACGAAAAACGTTCCGTTCAATTGGCTGGCAAAGAAGTGAGCCTTTCTTCATTGGCAACTTTTTTCTAAGAAAGACCTTTGCTGGCAATTATGCGGGTACGCCGCTGCTGTGTCTATAGTTTTAGTTAGGTACACGGCCTACTTAATTAATTGTGACTTGATTTAGGGAATGCGTTTCGATCACCTACAGAAGGCAATGCTATTAAAAATAATTACTATGTAACTAATAATAAATTTAAATACATTTATAATTAATTAATAATAAGTAATTAGTATATTAATATCAATTTGGCCAGGGTAAAAGATCTGATTACGTTTCTGCATAAATAAAGCGATGCCACGTACCAAAGGAAGAACAGCCTAGATACCTTATAGCAATAAGAAATGACATTCAGCAGCTTCAAGACCCTAGTTTTAATGTGTGGCCTTCAAACAAATAATGGTGTAGTACCAGGGGTGTAGCGTGGCATGGGCTAGACCGGGCTATAGTCCATATCGTTTGTAGGCGTGGTCATAAAAATTGTGGATTGTAAATGCGTATGAGGACAAGAAATGTATATAGTATATATAGTATATAGTATATATAGTATATATAGTATACATATATAGTATATATAGTATATAGTATATATAGTGTATATAGTATATATAGTATATATAGGATATATAGTATCTGCCACTGATTCTCCCGTATCAGTCAATTAGAAGTCAATAAAATGGAATTGTCTATAAAAGTAGGCGTGGCTCGCAACATCGTTAAGTTTATCCCCTCCCCCATTTCTAGAGGTCACGCTACGCCCTTGGCCCCTTGTACGTACCAATGGGCAAAATCTACTTCAATGATTATAGATGCAGAGATTACTGTTCTAGCAATTCAGAGTCATGAAGGAAGAGCAATCACTGTCGTTATAGAGAAGCCACTTCATTGTATCTTTGTCTGACGGCAAAACAGCCACATCAGCACCGTAGAGTTCCTTCTTGTTTACAATTCTACAATCGTCTTTGAACAATGGTGCTGCAAAACTTTCTTTGCTGGCGTCAAAGATATAGGAGATGCAAGTGCCACAGGTGAAGAGATCACAATCTGCATACCTTCGATACTGGACTCCACGAAGGAGACTTAGCCAAAACTGGAAGTAACTGCTCGTTAGTGCAGGTAGGTAGATAGTGCCAGTCTAATAAGAGGTCGGCACAATGGAGCTGACTCCATGCGAAAGAACATTCCTTGTTTTGTTGATGTCTGCTACTACATTGCCCACAAGCTGTAGCTATCTAGAGCTGTTTCTAATGCTGTTGAAGAGCAGGTGGCTTTCAAATAGCCTCGTCCCCAGACTCTCTCGCGCTAGTCTTGTCCGGTGCCCGTATGACAATTCCAGGCGCGAGAGAGTCTGGGATCATCCCGTCTACTTCCTGCCATATCTCCTTACTAAATGCTCACTAAGTGTCACCCCCAACGTCATCAAGTGTCCCGTAACTTCAAAATCAAATTAGCGTTAGTCTAATCCAATAAACGTACCACACGGGATGCTATGACCATTGTTTGGTGTTTGTGGCATATCCAGCACTTGCAGACAACTGAAGCATGTTGAAAAGGTAAGTCTATGGAGTGTTGGTGACGGGTGTCGTGTAGGCTTGTAGTCTGAGATCTACAATTGCCAGAGTGATGACCTTCTACGTAGTTCACACGCGCATCTCCTTTGCGGTCAGTACGTACACCGTTTGCGCGCAGACTCTATTCTATAGCAAAAAGCGCGCAATGACAAGGGAAGGGGTTGATCTTGACAGGAAACTACGGTCTACCCTTCGAGAAGTCTTCAAGTATGAAAACAAATACATCTTTTCGCGAAAGAATAGCCCTGGAAGCTTCAAGTTGACCATCCAGACCGTAGTTTCATGTCAAGATCAACCCCTTCCCTTGTCATTGCGCGCTTTTTGCTACAGAGTCTAGTCTGCGCGCAAACGCTAATGGCAGCGTGTGAACTACGTAGAAGGTAATCACTCCGCCAATTGTAGATCTCAGACTACAAGCCTACACGACAGCCGTCACCAACACTTCATAGACTTACCTTTTCAACATGCTTCAGTTGTCTGCAAGTGCTGGATATGCTGCAAACACCAAACAATGGTCATAGCATCCCGTGTGGTACGTTTAATGGATTAGACTGACGCTAATTTGATTTTAAAGTTACGGACACTTGATGACATTGGGGGTGACAATTAATGACGTTGGGGGTGACAGTTGATGACGTCGGGGGTAACACTTACTGAGCATTTAGTAAGGAGATATGGCAGGAAGTAGGCGGGATGATCCAGACTCTTTCGCGCCTGGAATTGTCATACGGGCACCGGACAAGACTAGCGCGAGAGAGTCTGGGGACGAGGCTAGCTTTCAAAGAGGTGAAGCAGCTTTTGTAAGTAGTAATGGTGTCTGAAAACACTACTACTGCTCATCAAAGGCAGTGAGTGAGCTCCAGAAGTTTGAAAATGTATTGAAAGAATACCTACAAACGCTGCTGGATCATGATGGGTATACCATACTTGCTTTGAGCTACAGATGTTCTCTGTGAGAAAATCTTATTTGCCTAGTTTGCATTCGTAACGCAATGCAAACAAAGACCTTTTCTGCCGAGATGCAGGCAGGGCTCATAGCTACGTTAAAGAGCTTTGAAATGTGGGGTATTTCCATCATTACGTGCTAAGCAACATTATAAAAGAATGAAATTCCCTAAGTGCCCTTACTGTTTCAGCATGAAATTATATCATTAATTAATGCGAACAAGAAGGAATCTCTAGAACTGCCATTGCATTGAGCTGTACAAGAAAAGAATCTGCTGATCGCCTCCAATTCCTTCTTGATAATGTAAGCAATGGAAATGTCTATTATGACATGGAAACCTTCAACAGGTGCAAAGCGGGCATAATTGACACCAGCAGATTCTTTAAAATCCCATTTTAAGTTTCTACGCTCAGCTGTTCAAGGCTATGGAAGACCCGACTAATCAAATGCCTGGTCTTAGCCTGGTACGACATCCGGGATACATCGCTTGTCTCAACATCTTGGAAGCACTCCAAACTCGACCAGTGAAAGTAGAATTTGTGAGTGGAACGGTAGTCACTTATGTACCACTAGAACGAGCAGATTATGTTGATCAAGATAGCTAGGATCTGCCGAATTAGTTGGTCGGAAATGAAACAATTAATTAATCAAAAATTTGTGTTCACTTTGATAGCTACGGTCTACAGATGTCTCTGCCTAGTCAACTGGAATCAATCTTTACTGTAGATTGTAGTGGTGCTGTGCTGAACAGTAACAACAAATTGTACGAAGTGATATTTTATAACATCAACGACTTTCAAGTTCTTCGGCACTGAAATACCTAGAGAAGGGCAACTGCTCACTGCCAACGTACACAAATTTTAGCTAAACGTCAGAGTGGCCGACGACAAATTCTCTAATTAAATGTCTTGACAATTGAACTTGGGAGATAGCAACAAAATTAACAGTACAGAAAACGAGCGTTTCTAGTAGACGCAGGACACAAGCGAAACGTCACGCAAGAACCCGTTGCTCACATGAGGTAGACAAGTGCGCGACACGTCGTAGACTGTAAAACACGTGTTTTAGAAGACGTGTCTGTTCAAACTGAAACTTTAAATATAGTTACCACAATTAACGTTTACTGTTCAATCGTTATAATTAGCTATTGCCCGTCATCTCTGGTCATTCATTAATTGATCTAGCGACTATCAGGAAGCGAACTGAATCACGCGCTTTATAGATAGCTGTAAGACGTCATAATTGGAGAGTTCAATGTTGCGTCTTCCCTCTATCATAATTAATTAATTATCATAATTATATATGTTGTTGTGAATGTTTGCTGAATGTTAAATTCTTGCAAACTGTTTAGATAATTACCGTATTATTAATTACAGCAGGCTCTCAACTGTGTTGAATATGAGGCTGCATCAGAAGCATTAATGTCTGATGAGAGAGGCCGGTACTATGGCAACCTGCCTTTGCGAATTGATAACCCGGACATTATATGCGTAGCTACACATAAAGAAGTTCCGCAGCGCTGCATGTAATTTGCAACAGAGTCACATGTCGTCCACAGAAACAGCTGCCTTGCTGGCAACAGAGACGCCACCCAGTACTGGCGAAGTAGATTGCAGGCCTATTGTGTTGCAGAGTCGCTGGAAGAGAACTCTGGATTTCTGTAGGAAACTCCCTTTCCTTGTCATTCTCACGTGCGTTTTCAATGCAATCGGCAATGGCTACACATATTCTACTAGTTATCTCATCATTCCCGTCTCTAGTGCTTGCTCCCCTCCCTGGTCTCACTCCGCAACCGTCTACGGAGCGTCTGCAGTTTCCGCCGGATGGATGGTCGGTAGTATGCTGGGAATCTTTGCAGTCAGGAAGCACGTAAGACTTTATTACGTCATGTCTATCATCCTCTATTGCTTGGGCCTTGGATTAGCAGGTGTCATGGTGCTAACCTGTCATCAGACTGCACTTGCAGGAGAACTCCTTTACATTGCTACATTTTGTTTGTACGGAATTTCTACAATGCTTGTGTATTTTGCCAACTTTGAATTTGCAATGTTGTCAATGCCCAATTGGCCTGGGTTTTCTGGAGGAATCCATGGCTTGAGTGTTGGTGTCGGTGAACTGTTACTATCTCAAATCATCATTTTACTGAGAGAGACATTTAGTGACTTCCACGTCAATGCTGGAACCATCTTCTTTTGCCTGGCAATTTTGAAAATTATATTTTCTGCACCATGGTTGCCACTAGTGGCTGCAGATTGTGAACATATGGCACCCATTGATAAAGTCCCTCACACTGTCGAACAACGAGTTCTAAGAAGACTGTTTGGAAATTACAAGTTGTGGTTGCTTTCAATTGGAGTGTTTGCTGGAATTATAGCACCTGTTGCTGTTATTGCTGTTCAAGAACCTTTGCTTCGTGCATTATGGAGTGAGAATAATGCACCAATTAACGTCTTGTCTGCTGTAGTGATGAGTTCATTTCTTTTTGGGCGTCTGCTTTGTGTATTATTTTCTGACAAAATTGGCATGAAGCGAGTGTGGATAATTGCTTTGCTGGCACAGGCTGCATTTCTTTGTAGCCTTGGATTTATTATGCAACAGCACAATGATAGATCAATGAAGTACGTTGGGATTGCTGTCTTTGCTTTATATTTTATGATATTTCCTGCATTCAAATCAACAATGGCTGGTCTTAGTCACGAGGTGTTTGGTATGCAATATCGAATAGCTGCACTTGGTGTCTTATCACTTGTGTGGGGAGCAGCAGGGCTAGTTGGTCCAGTGGCAATTGATACCATGTACAATTCCTTTAACAGCTACAGATGGTTTTTCTTTGGATCGGCTGGTTTGTCTGTGATTGGCGGAGTAGCCATTCTTGCTGCACCAACTGAGAACGTATCAAGAGTGCGAGATGCAACATCAGATCATGCATCAGATGAGTAGATGCACATGCATATATTAGATCAGTAATTCAATGGTAGTTAAATGGAAGATATATATATATATATATTTTATTGATGTATATGTCTTGCTCCTTACAACAAGGCACAGAAACAGACATAACAGGCAAATCCCAAAAAAGTCATCTGAATATATATATATATATATATATATATATATATATATATATATATATATATATATATATATATAATTCAAATACCAACAATCCCCCTAACATCCCCACCCAACATTGTTTTATACACTATACAGTAGGTACATCACAACTATCTACGTCCTGTACTTCAAGTTGGATTCTCTTGTGCATCATTCTTGAATTTTGTTGAACAGAAAGCTGTAGCATTATATTTTGATAAGCTTAGTGGAATCTAAGGCTGCTGACTGCTGAAGTCATAGAAACAATGGCTTTTGTAATTTTGATGCTGAATGAAGACCAGAACCCAAAGCCTCACCACCAAGGGATAGAAAACAGACCACCAGCAGTAAAGGACTTGTCCTCGTAGTATATAAATCTTTTCTTGCTCTTCACCTGCTTCTGCTGTGGCTCTGGCTCTCTCTAAGTCACTGCTGCTCAGTCTTTTGTCATATACAATGGCTGTAATGAGTTTCTGACTGTTATATCAAAATAGGCAGGCCTACCCTAAAAAATCAGAGTGATAAACATCACCAGGGCGGCTTTCATTAGAACCACTGCACTTCATCACTCTAATAACATTCTTGTTCTCAACCAATAAAGGTTGGAAAACTTCTGCTAAAGCACTGTGTCTACGTGTACGTTAATGCTGAGCCAAATCCACAACCAACAATTTGATCTCCAAAAGCATATACTTCTAGCCTCGACACTAGGCCTCTCTTTGCTTTCGGTGGTCTGACCGCGCGAGGATAGCAACGGGACTGTATTGCAACAGTTATTATGTTAATGCAATGTTAATGTTAAATGTTAATGCAATAACTAACTAAGTTGTAATTGGAGAAACTAAGTTTTGATAGAGCTGTACAAAAATGCGTGCAATAGAGCAGGCGTCCAAGGAGGTGCAGAGATCTTGAAAGGAACTTCAAAAACAAGTAGAACAAAAGACCGTGAAATCAAACAAATGGCGTCCATGCAAACAAATGTCATGCTATAGATGTCTATACGATAGGAAAACTCTTACCCAGAGACAGTCATTTGTCTGCCGCGGCTAGCTAGCTAACAGCAAGGCCACTCGCAGAGAGCTTGTCGAACCATAGAAACGAAACAGGGCACTAGAAATTTGTGACACGAAAACGCGAATAGAGAGGGAAAAATTGTGCATGAACAAAATAGTGGCTGCTACGACGGGTTCAGAAAGCGTAAACAAAATAGTACCCGGTGAACAGAATAGGAGGCAAACAGAGGAAGAGAAACTACACGTAATAGGCAAGAAAGTCTTCTACTATAAAGCAGAACGTCAAGAAGATGAGCGCTTCAAAATCAACCAGCGATGGAGATTCCAAGGATACTTTAATTTAAAAAAGTTTGCCATCAGCATGGAACCTGCGTACTGGAGCCACGGTCTGAGTAATGAGCAGGACTCAGTACGAGAAATCTCAAGAAGCTATATAAGCAGGTTAAGCTTTTGAAGACATGCACACGTACTAAACCATGGAAAACGACGCAGCCCGTGGCTGGTGTACTAAGTTACTACGCAAGCCGAGCGTCACCCCGCTTATATAATTAACGCCAACGTAACATCTACTGTAAACAAGTTAACACCTTAGTAACGTTCTGACCAGCGTCAAGACATTTAACTAGACCCGAGTTTTATTCGAGCGTCAACGCAATACAAAAAGTAAATCTTGGCAAGAAGGCATGCATGCAGCAACAGCAGCGTCACATGCGCTATAGGAATAGTACTGCGGCGGTTACAGACAAGAGCTGACAGCAATGATAGCAACTTTTGACTTGCACTTTGACCTCTACCAGGCCACAACTTTTTTCGAGAATGCATGGCCATTCCAGCTCTAAATGTATGTGTACGCAAAACTTCGAGATGATGTCGGAAGAGACAATTCTGTAAATAGACTTGTGACCTCTAAGGATGAAGGATGGACAAACTCTAGAGTCTAGACAACAGGAACATGCACACTCGTGATAATTTGTACACTCTAGAGAAGCACTGTATGTGTGCAGGATATCGCAATATCGTACTGTCTTGACCTCCAAAATGAAAGACGATGAAGGTCATGTGTATGTACAGCCATGTACGTACGGATGAAAGCATCTATATCAATATGTACTTGCTCAAAAATATTTTTCTCGGGTACATCTCAGATACACAGCATACCCTTTATAACTCTCGTGGAGAAATGTTAAAAATTTGAAGGACAACTCGCTGTGTTTTCACTGTCTTGGCCAATCTCCACTTTATAGGTTTAGAAGTGAAAGTTGCAGTGCATGGCTAACCCTTACGGTCAGGTATCAAACTACTACGTACTACTTTCATCACAACAACTACGTATAAATTCTAGAAACTGCTCTACTCTTTACAGCAATATATGCAGTAAAAAGAAGTGACCATGTACAACCTGGACTGATTAAGATAGCCCAAATGCCGTATGCTGTAAACACTGTGTAGGCACACCAGCACTGATACACAACTGTCCACACCAAGATACTTTCTCGCATTAGCAATGAAGTAAACTTGAACAGCCCACTGGCAGTGGTCCTTACGTGTCTGCTATTCATCAACGATGATGTATACCACAACAGAGCAAGATTGACAAACAACAACTAGAAAAACAGTGTTACACTCGAAGGATAATCAATGGTCTACAGCCAGACAAATAACAGATAAACAAAAAGACATACAAGCAGAGACAGACAGGCGGACAGACAGATAGCCAGCCAGCAAGCCAGCCAAACATAAAGAGAGACAACACAGACAGACAGACAACTTATGTGTACATACATGATATAGACACACACATATGCATACACATGCATACGTACATACAACAGAGAGAAAGACAAAGAGTGTACTTGGATAAAAGCGTAGATAAATGTGAGACCCTCTGGTAAGAAATGGCCAGCAACGTAGATACCATAAGCAAACACTATTCCCCAGTGATCAGTCACAATTTCTCCAACAAACCAGGGACCTACACATCAACTCATGTAAACATAAATGCGAACTCAACTGTCAATATAAACTATAAGCAATAATTTCCCAGTAATTACACAACAACTTACCCAATGCTAAGTAGAAAGCATACATCACATGAGGATAGAACAAACTATTCTTTGATGCTACAATAATGTAACGATCGGCAAGAGTATCTGCATAAACACAAAACACAACATAAGCTCTTAAAATAAATTGACAGAATTAATTAAAGCCATTCCAACACAGTTCATTCATTCCCATTTTGTCCCCATCCGTTGTAGCACTGTATGATTTTCTTTATGTATTTAATCACGTCTTCAGTTTGTCTCGCTTTCTGCTACCGTGGGGAACTTCTGGTTTAGTGTGGTATTATAACTGCATTTCTTTGACTGAAATGTGTGTACTGTGGTACCCTAGTGCGTTGATTGTTTACTGTATTGCTATTTCTGAACATGCCTTCAACGTCATTTCTTACTCTTTGAAGGTAAGATATGTCACTTTTAAGCAGCCTGTCATAATGCAAAATGGTTGTTACGGTAAACAATAAATCATATTAGAGTGGCCTACAACAAATTAAAGTATCTCTCCATCCATCTCACTGGTGCTAGTTATGACTGGTTCCCCTATGTCTCCCGGGGCCCCTATTGGTGCACAGTAATTCCCAATTTCATACAAAACCTGCATGGCAAGCTCCAGAAAGACAAGCAAATGAGTCAAACCCACCTTGCTTTTTTGATTGAATCCAGCTAGAAGCAAACCTTGCCACAATCAAGGGAACAATAACGAATAGTAGTGAAGAGACAAACAGAACTCGACCCTGGAGAACCACCATAAATCAAAAAAATGCTGACATACATTTCACTAAGTAATAGACTTTGCCGTACCAAAATGCAGAAATCAGTAAGGAGAATAAACGATGACAAGGCAGATTTCAATGTCATCCTAGAACCATCCAATGAAAATGGTTGTGTGATACTTGTGGCATGACCGTCTGTATCCTGGCATTATGACACAATCTCAAACATACCAACCTCATCTCATTACATATTAACAACAACCTTTACTGTAACTGTGATAGTGTGCAGACCACTGTGGAAATGATTTGGCTCCCACGATGCAACAAACAGAGGTCCACCCACTTGGTTTGCTTTAGTGTTGACCACTCCGTTATCAATAGATACCAAGACAGACTCTACCAAGGTTGGAGAGAAAATCAAAATTCTAAAAATGAGATACATAAGATGGAGTTGTTGTGAAACTGAAGGTTTGTTACCGAATGTGTGTCGAGTGTATCATTCTTTGCCATGGCTCTAATGCAGAGATATAACGAGCATCTTTTGGGTTAGTCACAAGAATTATTGGCCAATTTCCAAATGACGCATCAGTAAATGACATCAGGTCATGATCAACTGCAATCACTCGAAATCTGAGATTAAATGAAAAAAGTAGAGTCAGCAGCTACAGTTTCAAACCGTTGTCAGAATGTATTACAACAACTTGCTAACTAATTAATAAATCAATAGATAACAAATATATTAATTGGTAACTTGTAACAGACTGTACAAACGAGACTGATCTGGTTGAGCACAACAAACTGATACATCAGGATCTACCGATAGCGCAACAGTCTATAATGCCAGTAAAGACATTAGCATGTATG